>NC_084631.1:11026174-11196174 GCF_033978795.1 Nerophis ophidion | reverse complement strand
ATGTATTAAGGTACTGAAGCAAAGGTTAGGGGTTAACAAACATCCACAGTTTCAAACATTTTAAAACATTTTTTTAAAGTGTTTTTAAATATTTTGATAATTTTTTAAATGTTTTAAATGTAATTAATGCCACAGTCAGACACAAAGCAAAGGTGAGGGGTTAACAAACATCCAAAATGTCAAACATTTTAAAACATGTTTTTAAAATGTTTTAATATGTTCGAAATTTTAAAAAATGTGTTAAGGTACCAAAGCAAAAGTTAGGGGTTAACGAACATAAAACAATGGCAAACATTTTAAAACATCAATCAATCAATCAATCAATGTTTACTTATATAGCCCTGAATCACTAGTGTCTCAAAGGGCTGCACAAACCACTACGACATCCTCGGTAGGCCCACAGAAGGGCAAGGAAAACTCACACCCAGTGGGACGTCGGTGACAATGATGACTATGAGAACCTTGGAGAGGAGGAAAGCAATGGATGTCGAGCGGGTCCAACATGATACTGTGAAAGTTCAATCCATAATGGATCCAACACAGTCGCGAGAGTCCAGTCCAAAGCGGATCCAACACAGCAGCGATAGTCCCGTTCACAGCGGAGCCAGCAGGAAACCATCCCAAGCGGAGGCGGATCAGCAGCGCAGAGATGTCCCCAGCCGATACACAGGCAAGCAGTACATGGCCACCGGATCGGACCGGACCCCCTCCACAAGGGAGAGTGGGACATAGAAGAAAAAGAAAAGAAACGGCAGATGAACTGGTCTAAAAAGGGAGTCTATTTAAAGGCTAGAGTATACAAATGAGTTTTAAGGTGAGACTTAAATGCTTCTACTGAGGTGGCATCTCGAACTGTAACCGAGAGGGCATTCCAGAGTACTGGAGCCCGAACGGAAAACGCTCTATAGCCCGCAGACTTTTTTTGGGCTTTGGGAATCACTAACAAGCCAGAGTCCTTTGAACGCAGATTTCTTGCCGGGACATATGGTACAATACAATCGGCAAGATAAGATGGAGCTACACCGTGTAGTATTTTATACGTAAGTAGTAAAACCTTAAAGTCACATCTTAAGTGCACAGGAAGCCAGTGCAGGTGAGCCAGTACAGGCGTAATGTGATCAAACTTTCTTGTTCTTGTCAAAAGTCTAGCAGCCGCATTTTGTACCAACTGTAATCTTTTAATACTAGACATGGGGAGACCCGAAAATAATACGTTACAGTAGTCGAGGCGAGACGTAACAAACGCATGGATAATGATCTCAGCGTCTTTAGTGGACAGAATGGAGCGAATTTTAGCGATATTGCGGAGATGAAAGAAGGCCGTTTTAGTAACGCTTTTAATGTGTGCCTCAAAGGAGAGAGTTGGGTCGAAGATAATACCCAGATTCTTTACCGTGTCGCCTTGTTTAATTGTTTGGTTGTCAAATGTTAGAGTTGTATTATTAAATAGAGTTCGGTGTCTAGCAGGACCGATAATCAGCATTTCCGTTTTTTTGGCGTTGAGTTGCAAAAAGTTAGCGGACATCCATTGTTTAATTTCATTAAGACACGCCTCCAGCTGACTACAATCCGGCGTGTTGGTCAGCTTTAGGGGCATGTAGAGTTGGGTGTCATCACCATAACAGTGAAAGCTAACACCGTATTTGCGTATGATGTCACCTAGCGGCAGCATGTAGATGCTGAAGAGTGCAGGGCCAAGGACCGAACCCTGGGGAACTCCACACGTTACCTTAACGTAGTCCGAGGTCACATTGTTATGGGAGACACACTGCATCCTATCAGTAAGATAAGAGTTAAACCAAGACAGGGCTAAGTCTGACATAACAATTCGTGTTTTGATACGTTCTAATAAAATATTATGATCGACGGTATCGAAAGCAGCGCTAAGATCGAGGAGCAGCAACACAGATGACGCATCAGAATCCATCGGTAATAATAGATCATTAGTCATTTTTGCGAGGGCTGTCTCCGTGGAGTTATTTGCCCTGAAACCGGATTGAAAGGTTTCACATAGATTGTCAGACGCTAAGTGTTCATTTAACTGCTCCGCAACAATTTTTTCGAGGATTTTTGAAATAAAGGGAAGGTGAGACACCGGTCGGTAGTTTACCATGAGGTCAGGATCGAGGTTAGGTCTTTTAAGAAGAGGATGAATAACCGCTTTTTTGAATGCTAGGGGAACAGTGCCCGAGGAAAGTGATAAGTTTATAATATTTAGCACTGATGGACCTAATAATACAAAGAGCTCCTTGATCAGTTTCCCAGGAAGAGGGTCAAGTAAACATGTTGTTTGTTTTATTCCATTTACACGTTGTAACAATTCCTCTAATGTTATTTCCTCAAAACGAGAGAAACTATTTTGGAGGGCAGTATCCGCCGTATATACCATCGTATCAGTGTTAATAGAACCCAGTTGTAGCTGGGACGCAGTGTCTTTAATCTCCTTTCTAATGACTTCAATTTTCTTACTAAAGAATTGCATAAAGTCATCAGCTGAGTGGATGGAGCTACTGGAGGGAGTCCCTTGTTGGGTTAGCGATGCTACCGTACTGAACAAAAATTTAGGATCGTTTTTATTACGGTGGATGAGATTTGAGTAATATTTAGCTTTAGCTAAGGTAAGCATGTGTTTATAAGTTATTAAACCATCACTCCATGCTTGATGGTGCACCTCAAGTTTAGTCGTGCGCCATTTGCGTTCCAGCTTTCTACATAATCATTTCTGAGCTCTAGTTTCTTCTGTAAACCACGGGTACGCTTTTTTGGAGCCTTTTTTAACTTTAGTGGTGCTATGTTATCAATGGTTTCGCGCAGGGCGTCGTTAAAGTTGTTAGTGAGGTTATCTATAGAGCCTACATATTTTGGGAATGGTGCCATTACCGAGGGCAGTAGGTCAGCAAGAGTTGTCGTTGTGGCCGTATTAATGTTGCGGCTGCTATAGCAGTTATTATTATTAGTTTGACGAACATGCGTCTGAACCTCGAATTTTATAAGGTAATGACCGGACAATACTTTAGTATACGGGAGTATCGTAACTTTGGAAACGGTGATACCCCTGACAAGCACTAGGTCTATCATATTACCGTTGCGATGCGTGGGTTCATTTATTATTTGTGTGAGACCACAGCTATCAATTATAGTCTGGAGCGCTACGGTGGGTCCGATGGGGTATTCATATGGATATTAAAGTCCCCCATTATGATTATATTATCGGCGTGTGTCACTAGATCAGCAACGAACTCTGAGAATTCATTGATAAAGTCCGAATAGGGTCCTGGGGGGCGGTAGATAACAGCCAGGTGTAGAGGCAGCGGTGTGACAGACCTCATAGTAAGCACCTCAAACGATTTATATTTATTATTTATGTTAGGACTAAGGTTAAAGTTTTCGTTGTATATTAGTGCGACCCCCCCCCCCCCCCCCCCACCTCCACCCCCCACCCCTTTTAAGAGGACGGGCAATATGGGCATCTGTAAATTTAGGAGGACACGCCTCATTTAGCGCAAAAAAGTCGTTTGGTTTAAGCCAGGTTTCGCTGAGACCGATGACGTTAAGATTGTTGTCTCTGATGATATCATTAACTAACAACGTTTTGGGAGACAATGATCTTATGTTTAAAAAACCTATATTATAGGTAGTGGGCTGTTTTAGGGAATTTTTTATCAAATAATCCGTAGTAGCAATATTAATAATGTTGTGTTTATTATGCCCAGTGCATTTAGTATAATTACGACCATATCTAGGAATTGATACGACGGGAATTTTCCGATTGTTTGATTGTTGCTTTGATAAACTGCACGCATCATAGTTTGCCAACTCAGTAGAACGCTCTGTTATTTTCAGTTTTTTTGACTGTTTTCCGTATCTTGTCGGAGGGTGTAACAACACGATCAGGGACGGATTCAAGTTGATTTACATAGAGTGTGTGCATGCTAATCGATGCTAACATGCTATTTAGGCTAGCTGTATGTACATTTGTAGCTATATTTGCATCCAGCCTTTCCCTCCATCCCCATTTAATGCCAAACAAACACTTACCAATCGACGGATTTAAATTGCTCCAGTGTCACAAGATGCGAAAGTCCCGATCGTTTGGTCTGCACATTTTACCATGTCTGCTAAGGCAGACATGGCACAGAGATGTATGGATATCTTGCAGATGCATTTCCAACGATAAAGTCAACGAAATCACAAAGGTGAGTTTTGTTTACGTTATTGACTTATGTGCTAATCAGACATATTTGGTCGCGGCATGACTGCCAGCTAATCGATGCTAACATGCTATTTTTTTTTTCTTTCTTTTTTTTTTCTCTTTTTTTTTTGTAATTTTTTTTTTTTTTTTGTCCTGTCCAGCTTCTCAGTCAAATCATGTAGTTGATGTAGATGCCCATATCGGCTATTCAGATTTACTTTACAAAAGAGAAGTGTGGGATACTTCTCTTGTTGCCTTATTTGAACTTGACTTTATTAAATGTATTTATATTATCATTTGGTGCAGCCGGGCCGGAGCAGGAGGGGATAGAAAGAGAAAAAAAGGATGACAGAGGGGGAAATTGTGGGGATAAGAGGGGGATTAGATAGAAAGACAAAAACAACAACAGCAAATAAAACAATAACAACAACAATAGAACAACACCAGCACATACAATATGTACAAATATGCTAACATGCTATTTGGGCTAGCTGTATGTACATTTATAGCTATATTTGCATCCAGCGTTTCCCTCCACCCACATTTAATGCCAAACAAACACTTACCAATCGACGGATTTAAGTTGCTCCAGTGTCACAAGATGCGAAAGTTCCGATCATTTGGTCTGCAAATTTTACCGGCGACGCTAAGGCAGACATGGCCGAATAGCGTCAATAGCGCTCAATAGCTTCAGTTTCTTCTTCAATTTCGTTTTCGCTATCTGCCTCCATACTCCAACCCTCCGTTTCAATACACTCGTAATCTGTTGAATCGCTTAAGCCGCTGAAATCCGAGTCTGAATCCGAGCTAATGTCGCTATATCTTGCTGTGCTTTCGGCCACGTTTGTTTGTATTGGCATCACTGGATGACGTCACAGGAAAATGGACGGTGGCTTCACAGATAGCGAAAATCAGGCACTTTTTTCGGGATATTCCATGATGGGTAAAATTTTGAAAAAAAACTTCGAAAAATAAAATAAGCCACTGGGAACTGATTTTTATTGGTTTTAACCCTTCCGAAATTGTGATATTGTTCCCCTTTAAGGTTGATTTGGGACCCAAATAGGATGGATTCAGTTTTACCTTAGTGTATGGATTGCTTATTGTCAGCGAGCCAGGTGCAAATTCTACAGAGCTCGGCAATGAGGATTTTTTTTTCACCTGTGATTTGTCCTTGCCGGATACCAGCAGGGCCGAGTCATCCGCAAACAGGAACAATTCACAGTTGCATGCTGATGACATGTCGTTTACGTAAATTAGGAACAGTAGAGGTCCTAGTATACTGCCTTGGGGGACTCCACAGCTTACTGAGAATGGGGGACAGAGTGCTGTTCACCTCTACCACCTGTTTCCTCCCCTCCAACTAAGATTGCATCCGATTGCTTTGAGCTTATCCAACAGTATAGCATGGTTTACGGTGCCAAAGGCCTTCTGAAGGTCCAGCATGACCATGCCGCAGTATTAGCCGGCGTCCACCTCATGTTTGATGTGGTCGGTCAGATAGAGAAGGCATGTGTCAGTGGAGTGGTTAGTTCTGAAGCCGGATTGGAATTTGTACATAACTATCGACCTGGATCGGTTCGTAGCCGAGTGTGAAGCGAACGGAATGAGAATCAGCACCTCCAAGTCCGAGTCCATGGTTCTCGCCCGGAAAAGGGTGGAGTGCCATCTCCGGGTTGGGGAGGAGACCCTGCCCCAAGTGGAGGAGTTCAAGTACCTAGGAGTTTTGTTCACGAGTGGGGGAAGAGTGGATCGTGAGATTGACAGGCGGATCGGTGCAGCGTCTTCAGTAATGCGGACGTTGTATCGATCCGTTGTGGTGAAGAAGGAGCTGAGCCAGAAGGCAAAGCTCTCAATTTACCGGTCGATCTACGTTCCCATCCTCACCTATGGTCATGAGCTTTGGGTCATGACCGAAAGGATAAGATCACGGGTACAAGCGGCCGAAATGAGTTTCCTCCGCCGGGTGGCGGGGCTCTCCCTTAGAGATAGGGTGAGAAGCTCTGCCATCCGGGAGGAACTCAAAGTAAAGCCGCTGCTCCTCCACATCGAGAGGAGCCAGATAAGGTGGTTCGGGCATCTGGTCAGGATGCCACCCGAACGCCTCCCTAGGGAGGTGTTTAGGGCACGTCCAGCTGGTAGGAGGCCACGGGGAAGACCCAGGACACGTTGGGAAGACTATGTCTCCCGGCTGGCCTGGGAACGCCTCGGGATCCCCCGGGAAGAGCTACACGAAGTGGCTGGGGAGAGGGAAGTCTGGGCTTCCCTGCTTAGGCAGCTGGCCCCGCGACCCGACCTCGGATAAGCGGAAGATGATGGATGGATGGATGGATGGATGGATGGATATCGACCTGTTCATAAACTATTTTTTCCTTTACTTTGGAAATGGAACTGAGAATAGAAACATGTCGGTAGTTACCAGGATCTAATTTGCTTCCTTTTTAAAAAAAAAGGGGAGTTACTCTTGCTATCTTGACATCTTTTGTTACTTGGCCTTGTTTAATTGAGAGGTTTATTATGTGTGTGTGTGATGATTGGGGCAATGGTGGTGGCTGAGACCCTGAAGAATCTGGAGGGAATAATGTCAAAGCCAGTGGCCTTGTTTTGGTGGAGCGCGCTCAGTTTTTGGAGCAACTCGTCAGCTGCTGCAATGATGAAATATTAACATTGCAACACATGCCAATATGGCCTTTTCAGTTTACTAAATTACAATTAAAAAAAGGTTTTTACCCATAAAAAATTGTTTAAAACCAGTGAGGCAGTTCCAGACACCCAGAAATATGAACACAAAACACATTTCATAGTGAGGAGACATCTCGATACTTTTTAACTCTTCTTTAAAACCTGGAAATATTTTCTTTTTATCCATTTTTATCTGTTTTATATATAGAATGTTATATACTTATGGTGATTTTTACTATTTTCAATATTTTACCTTTCGTTTTTTTGCACTATTTGTATGCATTTTAACCGTGTTTATAATGAATGCTCCGTGCTTATTGTGATTTTGATTATTATTGTAGATAATGGGGCTTCCTTCACGGTGGCAGAGGGGTTAGTGCGTCTGCCTCACAATACGAAGTTCCTGCAGTCCTGGGTTCAAATCCAGGCTCGGGATCTTTCTGTGTGGAGTTTGCATGTTCTCCCCGTGAATGCGTGGGTTCCCTCCGGGTACTCCGGCTTCCTCCTACTTCCAAAGACATGCACCTGGGGATAGGTTGATTGGCAACACTAAATGGGCCCTAGTGTGTGAATGTGAGTGTGAATGTTGTCTGTCTATCTGTGTTGGCCCTGCGATGAGGTGGCGACTTGTCCAGGGTGTACCCCGCCTTCCACCCGATTGTAGCTGAGATAGGCGCCAGCGCCCCCAAAAGGGAATAAGCGGTAGAAAATGGATGGATAATGGGGCTTCCTCCCACTTCCAAAAACATGCACCTGGGGATAGGTTGATTGGCAACACTAAATGGTCCCTAGTGTGTGAATGTGAGTGTGAATGTTGTCTGTCTATCTGTGTTGGCCCTGCGATGAGGTGGCGACTTGTCCAGGGTGTACCCCGCCTTCCGCCCGATTGTAGCTGAGATAGGCGCCAGCGCCCCCCGCGATCCCGAAAGGGAATAAGCGGTAGAAAATGGATGGATGGATGGAATTTCCCGGGAGTTTCGTCTTCGAAACGTCGTGTAATGACGACGTGTACGCAAGACGTCACAGGTTTTTAGGAAGTATGAGCGCTGCACACACACACAGCTAAAAGTCGTCTGCTTTAACGGCATAATTATACAGTTTTTTGGACATCTGTGTTGCTGAATCTTTTGCAATTTGTTCAATTAATATTGGAGAAGTCACAGTAGAAAGATGGAGTTGGGAAGCTTTAGCCTTTAGCCACACAAACACACGGTGATTCCTTGTTTAAAATTCCTGGAGGTGAAACTTTCCTATGGATCAGAGCGCGGTCAAGAGAACATGGATCCCGACCACAGGAGAAGTCACAGTAGAAAGATGGAGTTGGGAAGCTTTAGTCTTTAGCCACACAAACACACGGTGATTCCTTGTTTAAAATTCCTGGAGGTGAAACTTTCCTATGGATCCGAGCGCGGTCAAGAGAACTTGGATCCCGACCACATGTCAACCAGCGGGTTTCGGTGAGAAATTTGTGGTTAAAAAGCTTGTGCCGTACATAGCTGCCGTCAACCCACCTGAGACATTGGCGTCAAGACACCCGTGGAGACACTCTTCTGACTATCAGGTACTATTTAACTCACTGGCGTCCCACTGGGTGTGAGTTCTCCTTGCCCACTGGGTGTGAGTTTTCCTTGCCCTCATGTGGGTTCTTCCGAGGATGTCGTAGTCGTAGTGGTTTGTACAGTCCTTTGAGACATTTGTGATTTAGGTCCATATAAATAAACATTGATTGATTGATTGATTGATGACTAAAACACTAGCAACACAATAGAAAGATAAGGGGTTTCCCAGAATTAACCTAGTAAATGTCTCTAAAAACATCGGAATTTGTCCCAATGCAATCACGTTTTTTTTTTTTGTTGTTTTTTTTCCAATATCAATATCCTCAAACAGGAATCTTTCATCCTCGCTCAAATTAATGGGGAAATTGTTGTTTTCTCGGTCCGAATAGCTGTTTTTCTTGGAGGCTCCCATTAAAAACAATGTGAATATGTGAGGAGCCATCAAACATGTGACGTCAACGTCTGCGACTTTCGGTAGAGGCAGGGCTTTTCTCTTAGCACCGAAAGTTGCGAACTTTATCTTGGATGTTCTCTACTAAATCCTTTCAGCAAAAATATGGCAATATCGCGAAATGATCAAGTATGACACATAGAATGGACCTGCTATCCCCGTTTAAATAAGAAAATCTCATTTCAGTAGGCCTTTAAACACTTGCATTTTATCCATCCATCCATTTGCTACTGCTTGTCCTATTATGTTGGTCTAATGGTGATTTTGAAGTAGAGGGAGGGGCTTCTACTTCTCAGACCGCCTCTGTTCCTAATATCCTAAATCAGTGGTTCTCATCCTTTTTTCAGTGATGTACCCCTTGTGAAGGTTTTTGAAATTCAAGTACCCCCTAATCAGAGCAAAGCATTTTTGGTTGAAAAAAGAGATAAAGAAGTAAAATACAGCACTTTGTCATCACTTTCTGACGTATTAAATTGTATAACAGTGCAAAATATTGCTCTTTTGCAGTGGTCTTTCTTGAACTATTTGAAAAAAAAAGATATGAAAATAACTAAAAACTTGTTGATAAATAAACAAGTGATTCAATTATAAATGAAGATTTCTAGAAATAGAAGTAATCATCAACTTAAAAGTGCCCTCTTTGGGGATTGTAATTGATTCATGAATTTAATTTGGACGGCGTGGCGCAGTGGAAGAGTGGCCTTGTGCAACCCGAGGGTCCCTGGTTCAATCCCCACCTAGTACCAACCTCGTCACGTCCATTGTGTCCTGAGCAAGACACTTCACCCTTGCTCCTGATGGGTGCTGGTTAGCGCCTTGCATGGCAGCTCCCTCCATCAGTGTGTGAATGTGTGTGTGAATGGGTAAATGTGGAAGTAGTGTCAAAGCGCTTTGAGTACCTTGAAGGTAGAAAAGCGCTATACAAGTACAACCCATTTATCATTTATTTAAATTAATGGGGAAATTGTCATTTTCTCGGTCCGAATAGCTGTTTTTGTTGGAGGCTCCCAATAAAAACAATGTGAATATATGAGGAGCCATCAACATGTGACGTCAACGTCTGCGACTTCCGGTAAAAGCAGGGCTTTTCTCTTAGCACCGAAAGTTGCAAACTTTATCGTGGATGTTCTCTATTAAATCCTTTCAGCAAAAATATGGCAATATCGCGAAATGATCAAGTATGACACATAGCAGTGGTTACCAAATGGGGGTACGCATACCCCTGGGGGTACTTGAAGGTATGTCAAGGGGTACGTGAGATTTTTTTTTAAAATATTCTAAAAATAGCAACAATTCAAAAATGCTTTATGAATATATTTATTGAATAACAATTCAACAAAATATGATTGTAAGTTCATAAACTGTGAAAATAAATACAACAATGCAATATTCAGTGTTGACAGCTAGATTTTTTTGGGACATGTTCCATAAATATTGATGTTAAAGATTTATTTTTTTTGTGAAGAGATGTTTAGAATTAAGTTCATGAATCCAGATGGATCTCTATTACAATCCCCAAAGAGGGCACTTTAAGTTGATGATTACTTTTATGTGTAGAAATCTTTATTTATAATTGAATCACTTGTTTATTTTTCAACAAGTTTTTTTTGTTATTTTTATATCTTTTTTTCCAAATAGTTCAAGAAAGACCACAACAAAATATATACAATTTAATAAACCAGAAACTGATGACATAGTGCTGTATTTTACTTCTTTATCTCTTTTTTTCAACAAAAAATGCTTTGCTCTGATCATGGGGTACTTGAAATAAAAAAAATTCACAGGGGGTACATCACTGAAAAAAGGTTGAGAACCCCTGACACAGAATGGAACTGCTATTCCCGTTTAAATAAGAAAATCTCATTTTCAGTAGGCCTTTAAACACTTGCATTTCATCCATCCATCCATCCATTTTCTACTGCTTGTCCTATTATGTTGGTCTAATGGTGATTTTGAAGTGGGGGGAGCAGCTTCTACTTCTCAGACCGCCACTGTTCCTAACATCCTAAATAACCATGCAGTTTTAACCTGGGGGGGCCCAATGACTAGTATTGCCCTGGGCCTCCAATTCAGTAAATACGCTCCTGTCCACATTTATACAGGAAATAGCCGCAAAATAGCCTCTAGTTTTAAGTGAGAGTTCTCCTGTTCGGAAGGACGTCCTCCTCCTCTGCTAGAAGATGGCTTCCAACAAGAAGATCATCCTCAACACGCTGGAGAATCTTTCCAAGGCCAACTTTGAGAAGTTCTGCCAGGCCCTGGTGGACCGCCGCGGGGACCGGAGAGTCCCGCTCAGCAAGGTGGAGGGAAAGAACTTTCTGGCGGTCACCAACGTGCTGGTGTCTACCTTCACCGAAGCAGGAGCTCCGGCGGTCACATCGGAACTCTTGAGGGACATCGACTGCTTGGACGACGCAGAAAATCTTGGTAAACTCCATGTCCGTTATCGTCCTGCGCGCCACGACTCACTTTGTCTTCTTTTACTTTCACTTTTCAGCGCGTCACGGATCTTTTTTCCCCGCATAATGTAACGTTTATCCCTTTGGTTTGTTTTAACAAACGAAACTTCGACATATTTCGCCTCGTTTCTTTGTCAAACACCAAAAAACAACGTAAGTCAAGATATGTTAAGGCAGTGTTTTTCAACCACTGTGCCGCGGCACACTGGGTGTGCCATGGGAGATTGTCTAATTCATGGGCGCTCACACTTTTTCTGCAGGCGAGCTACTTTTCAATTGACCAAGTCAAGGAGATCTACCTCATTCCTATTTATAATTTATATTTATTTATTTATGAAAGAGACATTTTTGTTAACAAGTTAATGGTGTTTAATGATAATACAAGCATGTTTAACACACATAGATTCCTTTCTTTCATGAAGACAAGAATATAAGTTGGTGTATAAGTTGGCTTGTTAGTGATTCCCAAAGCCCCCCAAAAAAGTCTGCGGGCTATAGAGCGTTTTCCGTTCGGGCTCCAGTAGTCTGGAATGCCCTCCCGGTAACAGTTCGAGATGCCACCTCAGTAGAAGCATTTAAGTCTCACCTTAAAACTCATTTGTACACTCTAGCCTTTAAATAGACTCCCTTTTTAGACCAGTTGATCTGCCGTTTCTTTTCTTTTTCTTCTATGTCCCACTCTCCCTTGTGGAGGGGGTCCGGTCCGATCCGGTGGCCATGTACTGCTTGCCTGTGTATCGGCTGGGGACATCCCTGCGCTGCTGATCCGCCTCCACTTGGGATGGTTTCCTGCTGGCTCCGCTGTGAACGGGACTCTCGCTGCTGTGTTGGATCCGCTTTGGACTGGACTCTCGCGACTGTGTTGGATCCATTGTGGATTGAACTTTCACAGTATCATGTTAGACCCGCTCGACATCCATTGCTTTCCTCCTCTCTAAGGTTCTCATAGTCATTATTGTCACCGACGTCCCACTGGGTCATTATTGTCACCGATGTCCCACTGGGTGTGAGTTTTCCTTGCCCTTATGTGGGCCTACCGAGGATGTCGTAGTGGTTTGTGCAGCCCTTTGAGACACTAGTGATTTAGGGCTATATAAGTAAACATTGATTGATTGATTGATATTACCTGATTCTGATGACTTGCATTGAATGGAATTAGACAGTGGTGCTGATAACGTCCGCATTTTCAAATGGAGGAAAAAAAAAAAGTCCTCCTTTCTGTCCAATACCACATGAAAGTGGTTGGATTTGGCATCTCATTTGTCCAACTTGCATACTCGTTTTTAAACACTTTGTTATGAGAGTAGCATATGTGTGTGGCCCTTTAATGTCTGGCAGCAGGTGAGTGACGTCAGTGAGTGTGCGGGTGGGCAAGCAAGTGAGAAAGCGGTCGCTGAGGGCGGGGGAAAAATACATTGGCATCAAACTCCGTAGCTTGCTAGCTTGTGCGCGCTAGCTTTCTGAGACTCTTATTTTGTTAGCACAGGCAGGATGAAACAGGTCTTTTATGGTGAAGACAGGAACTGTGCTGTCGGTCTTTAGAGTTTTGACAGTAGGTACGGAGTCTCTAGAAATAAAATGTGTTTCTCTGGGTCCGCCCTGTTAGTGATTTTTTTCTTAAATATGAGCTCGCAGCAGCCAGCGTCATCTCACAAGATCCTCGGGTGCCGAGAATGTCAAACAACTGACGAAAGTGAAGTCTTGGTATGATTGATGATTGCTCATTTTTATGTCTATTTTTTAATGCCTGGCTTGAGATCGACTGACACACCCTCCGAGATCGACCAGTCGATCGCGATCGACGTAATGGGCACCCCTGGTCTAATTCATGGGTGTCAGACTCTGGCCCGCCGTGTAATTTCACTTGGCCCTTGAGGCAATATCACATTAAAATTAGAGCTGGCCCGCCGCTAATACTCTGACTTGCCAACCCTCCCGATTTTCCCGGGAGACTCCCGAAGTTCAGTGCCCCCTCCCGAATTTCATCCGGGACAACAATATTTGGAGTGGGCTGTAAAGGCACTGCCTTTGGCGTTCTCTACAACCTGTCTCCACGTCCGCTTTTCCTCCATACAAACAGCGTGCCGGCCCAGTCACATAATATATGCAGCTTATACACACACACACAAGTGAATGCAATGCATACTTGGTCAACAGCCATACAGGTCACACTGAGGATGGCCGTATAAACAAATTTAACACTGTTACAAATATGCGCCACACCGTGAACCCACACCAAACAAGAATGACACATTTCGGGAGATCATCCGCACCGTAACACAACATAAACACAACAAAACAAATACCCTTGCAGCACTAACTCTTCCAGGACGCTACAATATACACCCCCCCGCTATCACCAAACCCCGTCCACTTCAACCCCACCGCCGAAAAGAGGCATTCAATTTTTATTTAAATTTCATTTGTTATTATTTGAAACTCGATTTTGCATGTCACTATAAAGTTATATAAGCCTTGCTTGTTCAATATTCAATGCAAAACTTGTTTGGGTCCCTATTAAAAGGTTAATTTGTTCACCCTCGGTTTTAAATTTTGGCCCACTCTGTATTTGAGTTTGTCACCCCTGGTCTAATTTCACCTATTTGGGTTAAGAATATTTTTTGCAAACCAGTAATTATAGTCTGAAAATGATATGTTGTTGTTGAGTGTCGTGCTGTCTAGAGCTCTTCCATATCAGTAGGTGGCAGCCGGTAGCTAATTGCTTTGTAGATGTCGGAAACAGCGGGAGGCAGCATGCAGGTAAAAAAGTTTCTAATGCTTAAACCAAAAATAAACAAAAGGTGGGTGCCCCTAAGAAAAGGCATTGAGGCTTAGGGAAGGCTATGCAGAACCAAACTAAAACTAAACGGGCTACAAAAGTAATGCTGGACGACAGCAAAGACTTACTGTGGAGCTAAGACGGCGTCTAGAATGTTCAACCGAACATGACATGACAATCAACAATGTCCCCACAAAGAAGGATGAAAACAACTGAAATATTCTTGATTGCTAAAACAAAGTAAATGCGGGAAACATCGCTAAAAGGAAGACATGAAACTGCTACAGTGAAATACCAACAAAAAAGAGAAAAAAACACCAAAATAAGAGTGCAAGACAATAAATAAAGCACTACACACAGGAAAACAGCAAAAAAGTGAAAATAAGTCATGACGCGATGTGACAGGTGGTGACAGTACACCTACTTTGAGACAAGAGCTACAGTATAGGGATGTATGCTTGTTTATGCTTTAAGGTCATATCCAACAATTGCGACAAAATTTTACTGTTAAGTGAGTTTCAATTTTAAATAATTTCCTTTGGTGGTGTGCCTCCGCATTTTTTCAAAGCAAAAAATGTGCCTCGGTTAAAAAAAGGTTGAAAAACACTGTGGAACCCTGAAAATAGAATATGTGTGTGTATGTATATATATATATATATATATACTAGAGATGCGCGGTTTACTGTTTAGCCGCGGGTCGGGCGGGTGACATGACGAAAAAATAGATTTTAAATAGATTCGGGCGGGTGGCGGTTGAACAATTTGGAAATATATGATATACATGGTTCAGAGATCGGTGACTTTAACCGTTCAATGAGCCATTTTGGACCCGTGTCACCAAGCGAAGAAGACATCAGTTGACATTAACATTCTCAAGGATGTCTGCCGGGCAGTCACCCAGTTAATAATTAATAGGGCGTGCTATGAAGTCTTTACCTTTGACGCCTTCTACAACATGTCCGATTTACTTGCAAGTCCAGCAATATGTTGTGTGTGGCTGCCACTGACACACACACACACACGAGTGCAAGGCATACTGGGTGACACACATTACACTGATGGTTGTGATATCAACAATTTCAACACTCTTACTAATATGTGCCACGCTGTGAAGCCACACCAAAAAAGAATGACAAACACATTTCGGGAGAACATCCTCACAGTAACACAATATAAACGCAACTCAACAAATACCCAGAATCCTTCGCATCCATAAATGGGTTGTACTTGTATAGCGCTTTTCTACCTTCAAGGTACTCAAAGCGCTTTGACACTACTTCCACATTTACCCATTCACACACACATTCACACACTGATGGAGGGAGCTGCCATGCAAGGCGCCAACCAGCACCCATCAGGAGCAAGGGTGAAGTGTCTTGCTCAGGACACAACGGACGTGACGAGGTTGGTACTAGGTGGGATTTGAACCAGGGCCCCTTGAGTTGCGCACGGCCGTTCTCCCACTGCGCCACGCCGTCCCATCCATGACAATTCCTGATTATATTATTCACCCCACTAGCAGTAACTGTTTTGTTGCGTTTATGTTGTGTTACTACTGTGAGGATGTTCTCCCGAAATGTGTTTGACAATCTTGTTTGGTGTGGCTTCACAGCGTGGCGCATATTAATATAGTCAGAAAGAGTCATGAGTTGTACTTGTATGACTTGTACTTGAATAGCGCTTTTCTACCTTCAAGGTACTCAAAGCGCTTTGACGCTACTTCCACATTTACCCATTCATACCCACATTCACACACTGATGGAGGGAGCTGCCATGCAAGGCGTTAACCAGCACCCATCAGGAGTGATGGATGCAAATAATTCTGGGTATGTGTTGTGTTGCATTTATAATGCGTTACTGCGAGGATGTTCTCCCGAAATGTGTTTGTCATTCTTGTTTGGTGTGGCTTCACAGCGTGGCGCATATTAGTAAGAGTGTTAAAATTGTTGATATTACAACTATTAGTGTACTGTGTATCACCCAGTATGCCATTCAATCTTGTACATGTGTTTGCGGAAGCTGCATACAGCAAGTTGCTGGACTGGCAAATGGTTCGTACATGTTGTTGAAGGTGGCAAAGGCAATGGCCTCACAGCACGCCTTTATTCCCGTTATCTGAATGAGCACCATCGGATATTCGTGAGAACATTAGCGGCTCCCATTGCCTTCTTTACTATATGACACGGGTCAAACTAGTTATTTTAGTGGTAAAGGTCGCCGACTCCGGATATATATAACAACTGGCGGGCGGTTGCGGTTCTGATAAAATTATGGTTCGGGTGGATGGTGGGTGGATGACGACTTTAGTGATGCGGTTGCAGATGATATAATTGCCTATCCGCGCATCTCTAATATGTACCTTATTTCCTTGAATTGCCGCCGGGGCGCTAATTAATTTAAAACCTCTTCTCACTCCTGCGCTTACCAAAGGCATGCAGTAAAAGTAAGCATGGGCTAATTATTTTAAAACCTTTTCTCACTCCGGCACTTACCAAAGGTATGCAGTAAAAATTGTAGTGTGATGTAAGCTTGGACCTTAAATCCCACTGAACAGCTCTTAATCTTCTTCCCTTCATGCGATTACAAATTACCGATATTGAAATCAGCCTCCTCCATTTTGAAAATGATGACAGGGGAAGTGGCACTCGTGACGTCACGAGTTTGACCAGGCGGTAATACTAAGTATGCGCTAATTATTTTGGGAAGTGAGTTTGACCCGGCAGTAATTCAAGGCAGGCGCATACTATATGCCCTGCGGAAATTCAAGGAAATACGGTATATATATATATATATATATATATATATATATATATATATATATATATATATATATGCATATGTATATGTATATGTATATGTGTATATATATGTGTGTGTGTATAAACATATATATATGTGTGTGTATATATATATATATATGTGTGTGTATATATATATATATATATGTGTGTGTGTGTATATATATATGTGTGTGTATATATATGTATATATATATATATATATGTTATATATATGTATATGTATAGATCTGTATAGATCAGTGGTTCTTAACCTTGTTGGAGGTACCGAACCCAATTAGTTTCATATGCGCATTCGTCGAACCCTTCTTAGTGAAATATAAAATGGGTTTTTTCAAATTCAAGACAAAGTTATGTGTTTTTGGTATACTTTAGTATGGAGAACATATTCTAAGTAACAAAGACTTAATTTGGAGTTATTTGGTTAGGGTTAGGGTTAGTGGGTTAGGGTTATAATGAGGTCATGCCGAATTAGGCATTAATAAGTACTTAATAATGACTAGTTAAGAGCCAATATGTTACTAATTTTCATGTTTATAAGCAACTAATTAATGGTGACTATGTTCCCCATACTAAAGTGTTACCATGTTTTTTTACTGGTGCACAAAATGAACCGTGCATGAACATCACCTTGTTCAAAGAACAAAACCGACACAGTGCATAAACTCACAAGAAATTACACATCTGCAAATCAGTCAGCTGTTGCCGTACCCGTGATACCCTAATAGGGAGAAGTTTTTATTGACATGATGAGTCGGGTGTGTTTTGACCTCCGCCGAACCCCTGAGGCCGACTCACCGAACCCAGGTTAAGAACCACTGGTATAGATTATGTCATAATAATTGATATATGTGTATGAATATACTTGCAGTATATAAACACAAACACACACATATATATATATATATATATATATATATATATATATATATATATATTTTTTTTTATATATATATATATATATATATATATATATATATATATATATATATAAACAATAATAAGTGCTTATTACATTTGAAAAGAAGTGTAGTGTAGAACAGGTAAACAGATGTTAACAATAAATGAACAAGTAGATCAATAATCCATTTCCTACCGCTTGTACCTCATAATTTTGACAGAATAATAAAATCGGAGATGACACAATTCGTTACAAGATCACGGCCGAAATGTGGCGGGGCTCTCCCTTAGAGATAGGGTGAGAAGCTCTGCCATCCGGAAGGAACTCAAAGTAAAGCCGCTGCTCCTCCACAACGAAAGGAGCCAGATGAGGTGGCTCGGGGATCTGGTCAGGATGCCACCCGAACGCCTCCCTAGGGAGGTGTTTCGGGCGCGTCCGACCGGTAGGAGGCCACGGGGAAGACCCAGGACATGTTGGGAAGACTATGTCTCCCGGCTGGCCTGGGAACGCCTCGGGATCCCCCGGGAAGAGCTGGACAAATTGGCTGGGGAGAGGGTAGTCTGTGCTTCCCTGCTTAGGCTGCTGCCCCCGCGACCCGACCTCGGATAAGCGGAAGAAGATGGATGGATGGACAATTTCTTACTACATATGTAAAAATAAAAACATTTGTGGTCCCTTTTGTTTTGAAGAGTATCAACATACATTTTGGTAAATAATTGGTATTGGGACAACCCTTTTGTGAATGCGTGTGTGTATATATAAATTTATATTTTTATATATATATATATACTGCGATGAGGTGGCGACTTGTCCAGGGTGTACCCTGCCTTCCGCCCGATTGTAGCTGAGATAGGCACCAGCGCCCCCCGCGGCCCCGAAAGGGAATAAGCGGTAGGAAATGGATGGATGGATGGTAGAATATGGATGGATATATATATATATATATATATATATATATATATGCAGATTTATATACTGTATGTGTGTGTATATGCACATATATACATACTTATTAGTGTTGTCCAGACACCAACATTGTGGTACCGGTATTTTCCATTCTATTATTTCGTCAACAATATTAAGGACAAGTGGTAGCAAATGTATTATTAAACTACTTGATCATTTACCATTAATATCTGCTTACTTTCTCTCTTAACATGTTATATCAACACTTCTGTTAAAATGTAATAATCATTTATTTTTCTATTGTTTGGATGCTTTACATTAGTTTTGGAGGATACCACAGCTTTGGGTATCAATCCAATAGCAAGTCGTTACAGGATCATACAATGGTCGCATTCAAAGTCCTCATGTGTCCAGGGACATATTTCCTGAGTTTATAAACATAATATACATTTTTTTAAAACGAAAGAAGATGTTGTGATGCCAAAAAATATCATAATCATCGTAGTATCGACTAGATACGCTAATATGTTTGGTATAATTACAGTGGCTGTTAGGTGTAGATCCACCCATGCCGTTCGTTTTAATTGTGATACCGGTGAGCTACGGTGTGTGGTGAAGCATGTTTAGCTATTCTTTGTCCTGCAGGAATGATACTTGTAAGAAACATACTTTATTTGTCGCCATGGAGACCAGGATTAGTGTATTAGAAGTAGCTAAAACACTGCCGACTGGGGCAGGACGTTAGCCGCTAGATACCTAGCCATGTCTGAAAGCACCTCTTCCGGTGGCCGTTTCAGTGTTATAACTTCACCTTTATCATCAGTTTTTAAGCCAAAATGCATCTGTTCTCCCTTTTCTGTCTACACACTGTGTCTATTTATAAGTACTCCGTGATCGTGCGCTGCTGAACATGCTCGTCTGTTCGTAAACCAGCAATGTCACGATATATATATATATATATATATATATATATATATATATATATATATATAGTATGTATATATATGAATATATATATATATATATATAGTATGTATATATATGAATATATATATCTTATATGTGTGTGTGTATACATATATATATATACACACACATATATGTATATTATATATATATTATTTGTATACATGTGTGTGTGTATATATATACTGTATATATGTATATATGTGTGTGTATACATATATATCTATACACACACATACATATATATACTGTATGTATATTATATATATATTATATGTATATATATATATATATATATATATATATATATATATATATTCCATCTATTTTTGACCGATTTCTTTTCTTTCTTTTTTAGTTTTTCTTGTTCCTTTCAGGGTAGCATGGGGGTGCTGGAGCCTATCTTAGCTGCATGTAAATTTTTCATTACATATATAAATGTGTACACACATATATATATATATATATATATATATATATATATATATATATATATATATATTCATATATATATGTATATATATATATATAAATATATATATATATATATATATATACACACATATATATATATATATATATATATATACACATATATGTATATACACATATATGTATATATATGTGCCAGTAAAAAGTAATCTACTGGCCAAAAATGGCCCCTAAGTGGCAGTTTTGACACACCTGACAGAGATGTTAAATATATTTCAAGCAACATATTACTAATATTTTGTCATTTTTGTTACACTCAAAACCTCCACTTTGTTCTTGTGACCATTACAAGTTCTTGTGCGTCATCTTGACTGTCAGCGTGTCCCGAGTCGTCCTTCTCCTCATATATTTTCCCAAATAGACTTTGGACATTCCCTGCCTTAAAGTCAATAAAAGGGATAACACCATCTAAAGCCGTAGACTTTGTGTGGCCCGTAGCAAAATGTCGCCTGTGGCCCCACTTCAATCTCCAATATTACTTACTTATGATTATTAATATTGTTATGCTCCTAAAGAGCCCCCACCCCACTATAAAGCTAACATACTGTACATACATACATACACACGGTCAGTATGTTTACATGTGCTAAAAGTTAAAAGCGGCTTTTTAAAACAAGTGCAAAAAACGTATTCATATTTTTAACCATGTTATCATATCTGTATCATGATTGAAAACCACTCCCATAGTTCCACTCACATGTGATAACCAGGAAGTACAGTAGATGGTGCACTCCATGATCAGAAAGGACAGTATTCACATGTTTGTCTTTTTTTTTCAGTAAAATTGTTCATCAAGCATCAGAACCAAAGCTGTCATTTGGCCCTTTTAAGGCACCCTAAAAATATCATTAAACCCCCTAAATGATTTGCATTGAATATAAGGAGGATGATCTACAAGTTTTAGAAGGTGTGTGCTAAAAAGATGCAGCTTCAGTAAAATACTGAAGCTGTGGCAGTATTGCGAAGTGCTAAACAAGGTATACAAACTGTAATAGAACAATCATTTACTGTAAAATGTCTGCTCTCAGTGGGATAAATACATTTGGGATGTTTATATCTTTCAGCACCAGACTTGCAGTCCCCGTTAATTGATGATTAATTCATCACAATTCTCACTACTCAGTCAAAAAATGCTGGGAGCAAACAAGGGTTTGTCTCGTCATAGGGCTATAAATTGGATGTCAAAATTGACCAACTTGTGGCTTTATGTCCACAACCTTCTACTATCCAAGTGAGAGGGATAGTTTATATTCTAGAATTAACTTTTACCATCTCAGAGGCGATGCAGCAGCTCATCGGCTCTGCAAGTCAGTAGCTGCATTTCATCCATAATTAAGGTGCCGTGGTACTAAAAGTAGTTGTTCAGGGTTAGCGATTATCATAACAGTGATGCTAATACTTGGTTAATATTTAGGTGATAAAATAATAACAAATACAAATATATATATTTACTGTAAATATGTATATATTTTTGTTTATTATTTTACTAATATGTCCTCTAAAAACATCTATAAATCACCAACATATATATGTCTATATACAGTATGTATGTGTAGGTATATTTATGTATATGTTTGTGTGTATGGGCTTCACGGTGGAAGAGGGGTTAGTGCGTCTGCCTCACAATACGAAGTTCCTGCAGTCCTGGGTTCAAATCCAGACTCGGGATCTTTCTGTGTGGAGTTTGCATGTTCTCCCCGTGAATGCGTGGGTTCCCTCCAGGTACTCCGGCTTCCTCCCACCTCCAAAGACATGCACCTGGGGATAGGTTGATTGGCAACACTAAATTGGCCCTAGTGTGTGAATGTTGTCTGTCTATCTGTGTTGGCCCTGCGATGAGGTGGCGATTTGTCCAGGGTGTACCCCGCCTTCCGCCCGATTGTAGCTGAGATAGGCGCCAGCGCCCCCCGCCACCCCAAAAAGGGAATAAGCGGTAGAAATGGATGGATGGATGTTTGTGTGTATATATGTATGTACCCTATATATATATATATATATATATATATATATATATATATATATATATATATATATATATATATATATATATATATATATATATATACACACACATATATATGTATACATATTTATATGTATACGTATTTATATATATTTTTTATTTTTTATTTTTGTTTATTATTTTACTATAATGTCTTCTAAAAAATCTATAATTCACCATCATATATGTGTGTACAGTATATACAGTATGTATGTATAGGTATTTTTATTAATATGTATGTGTCTATATATTTATGTACAGTATATATATATTTGTAAATATATATATATATACAGTGTATATATATGTATATATATGAATACATATATACATATATATATATACACACACACATATATGTATACATATTTATACAAATATATGTGTATTTATATATATATATATATTTTTTTTGTTTTGTTTATTATTTTACTATAATGTCTTCTAAAAAATCTATAAATCACCATCATATATGTGTGTACAGTATATACAGTATGTATGTATAGATATATTTATTAATATCTATGTGTCTATATATGTATGTACAGTATATATATATTTGTAAATATATATATATATATATATATATATACACAGTGTATATATATATGAATACATATATATATATATATATACATACACATATATACACATATGTGTATATATATATACACACATATATATACACATATATATGTTTATATATATATATATATATATATATATATATATATATATATTTACTGTATCTGCATATACATTTCAATTAGGATGACTGCAGATTGTTAAGTTTGCAAGTTGTCCTGTACTAAATATATGTAATTGCAAAATTTCCATCTTCATATCTTTGCAGATGCCAAGTGCATGGTTATTGCAAGACGCCCGGCTGGAGGCGCAGATGGCGTCAGTACAGGGTCAAGCATTGACAACGAGGATTTAAGCAAAGGTAGTACTCGTGTCATCGTCGCCACTCTACCCTAGACCACCAATGGGGGTGTGATAGGAAAGTGCACTGTATCACAGAACTACATGTTATTTGTACACATCAATATGTAGGAATGTCCAAATGTTAGGACACGCCCCCTATGGGCTTTGTTGAAAATGCTTTGAAAGTTTTAGCATCATTAAACAAACGGTGAAGGACTTACGGACAATATTATAATATTGTGAGATAAAAAACTATTTTAAAAGAATTGTGTTGAAATAGGTATGCCATTTTACCTGATTAAAGTCAAAAATATTGTGGGGAAAAAAAGTTGCAAAATTGTGCAAAAAAAGTTTTGGAATAATAACTTGTAGGAATAATGGGGAATTTTATTTCATTTTGCTAGACACAATTTTGTAATTTTACAAGATTAAATTCAAACCTATTTTGAAAAAATGTTTTTTTAAAGTTAGTAATATTGTGAGAAAACAAGTTGTTATTGTACATTAATTCAGTCTGAGTATTTTGAGAAAAAAGTTAAAAGTATGCCATTGTACAGGATCGCTGTAAAAAAATAGTTTTTTGTCCTTTTAGAAAATGCAATATTGTGAGAAAAAGGTTATTTTACAAGAGTTGTGTATACAATGTTTTAAGAAACTTAAAAATTCAAGAAATAGGTATGCCATTTTTACACTAATAAATTATAATATACTGTATTGTGGGGAAAATTCTAATTGTACAAGATTAAATACAGAGTCTCGGAAAACTGGCGTGCACAAGCGATCCCTCAGAAAGCTGGCGTGCACATCACTTGTGCACGCCAGCTTTCCGAGACTCTTATTTTGTTAGCGCAGGCAGCATGAAGCAGGGCTTTTATTGTGAAGATAGGAAATGTGCAGTCGGCCTTTAGAGTTTTGACGGAAGGGACGGCGCGAAAGTCTGTTGAAATAAAAAGTGTTTCTCGCCTTCCTCTCTGTCATTTTTTCATAATAATGAACTGGCAGCAGCCAGCGTCATCTCACAAGACCCTCGGGTGCCGTGAATGTCAATCAAGCAAGCTACGGAATTTGCCGCCAATGTTTTTCTTGTAAAGTGTATGGAAGCTGGATGAATTAGATGCCAAAAACCAACCACTTTCATGTGGTATTGTACAGAAAGGACAACTTTTTTTCTCCTTCATTTGAAAATGTGGGCGTTATCATCATTACTGTCTGATTCCAATCAATGCAAGTCATCAGAATCAGGTAATACACCAACTTATATTCTTGTCTTTGTGAAAGAAAGACATCTATATGTGTTACACATGCTTGTATTATCATTAAACACATTTAACTTGTTTACAAAAGTGTATTTCATAAATAAATAAATATAAATGATATATATAAATGAGGTAGATCCCCTTGAGTTGGTCAATTGAAAAGTAGCTCGCCTGCAGAAAAAGTGTGGGCACCCCTGGTTTAGTGTGACTGAAACGGGGCTTACGCTAAATAATTATTCGTTTAAGGCAGGGGTCGGCAACCTTTACCACTTAAAGAGCCATTTTGACCCGTTTCATAAAATAAAGAAGACAATGGGATCCGCAACCATTCTCGCGAATATCTGCTTATGGTCACCCAGACAACAATAAAAAGGGCGTGCCATGAAGCCATTGCCTTTGACGCTTACAACATGTACAGACAGCTTGTCAGTCCAGCAACATGTTGTAAGTGGCTTCCGCAGATACGCGTACACGACTGCAAGGCATACTGGGTGATACAGGTTACACTGAAGGTTGTGATAAAAACAACTTTACCACTCTTACTAATATGTGCCACACTGTGAACCCACACCAAACAAGAAGGACAAACACATTTCAGGAGAACATCCTCGCAGTAACACATTATAAACGCAACACAACAAATATCCAGAATTCTTTGCATCCATCACTCCTGATGGGTGCTGGTTAGCGCCTTGCATGGCAGCTCCCTCCATCAGTGTGTGAATGTGGGTGTGAATGGGTAAATGTGGAAGTAGTGTCAAAGCGCTTTGAGTACCTTGAAGGTAGAAAAGCGCTATACAAGTACAACTCATGACTCTTCCTGACTATATTATACACCCCGCTAGCACCAAACCCCCGTGCGTCGGTTGAGGTGGGCGGGGTTGGGGGCGCTGTGGTGTAAAATATAGTATGAATGAGTCATAGATGCAAAGGATTCTGGGTATTTGTTGTGTTGCGTTTATAATGTGTTACTGTGAGGATGTTCTCCCGAAATGTGTTTGTCATTCTTGTTTGGTGTGGGTTCGCACTGTGGCACATATTAGTAAGAGCGTTATAGTTGTTTATATCACAACCTTCAGTGTACTCCGTATCACCCAGTATGCCTTCCAATCTCGTACATGTGACGATAGAAGCAGCGAAATGTATGCGTCCTGTCGGCACGCAGATGGCATTGCGTGAAAGGCAGGCGTAGAGGACGTTAAAAGTAAAGTCATCACGGTGCGACCTCAATGTTATAGTCCGAGTAAAAAATCGGACAACGTTGATATCCGGGAGAGGCACCGAAATCCACAATCTCCCCGTAACAGTTGGGGTCGGCGACTAAGCAGCTGAGCCGCAGTTGCCAGAGAGCGGCATGCGGCTTCGGAGCCGCGGTTTGCCGACCCCTGGTTTAAGGGGTTATCCAGCTTAATGTAGAACGGGCCAAAAACCCTGGGAGTTGTAGTCTTTAATGAAAATAGATGTTTTTCGGTGAAAATGTCAAAGAAAACTTCAAATATAACTTGACAGTTTATTTTGTTATTTCCTGCTTAAAGTAATCAATCAATCAATCAATCAATCAATGTTTAATTATATAGCCCCAAATCACAAATGTCTCAAAGGACTGCACAAATCATTACGACTACAACAACTATGTCTACATAAGAAAATTTCAATGGGATTTAAATCCACAACTTCTAGTGGTTTTTTTTAATAAATTGATTGGACACGTGGACTTATTAGACTTGTAAAGAAGGGGCTAACTTCTCTTATTTTGTCTCGTTTCTTCTTCTTCAGGACAGCACTTTGTGGATAAACACAAGTTGGAGCTTACCAAGAGAGTGACCAACATTAGTGCCATTCTGGATCAACTCCTGGACAAGAAAGTCATCCAGGCTGAAGTCTACGAACTGATCCTGAGGATGAACGTCAACCAACAAAAGATGAGGGAAATTTACTTGCGGGCTCTCCAGTCCGGCGACAAGGCCAAGGACGTCTTCTTAGAAATCCTGGAGAAGGAGGAGCCTTACCTGGTGGCAGACCTCAGGCAGAACAAGTAGAGCCAGCTACCTGTTCCTGTGGTAATGCTAGGCAACGTTTTCTCTGCTCTCTCTTTTAGATCCGGTCCGTCTCTCCTCTGATCATTTTATACGGCGACTAACTACAGTAGTACTTCAACTCACAAGCTCAAATGTTTCTATCATCGATATTCGAAACAACGGAATCTTAAATCAGCGTCGCCCAGTAAAATTAACTTAAACCAAACTCATCTGTGTTTGGTCCTCACGAAAATTCCATCATGTAGCACGCCTTTTAAAAAAGAAAACCAACTTTTTGATAATAATTGTTGTATGAAAACCAAAACAATTGTAGTTTTGTGAATGTAAAATTGTGCATTATCACTTGGGCTTCACTTGACTGCTGTGGACTTTGGACTGCTCCTCCACAGTGTAACAAAGGATAATTGTTATTGTTCGTGTAGCACACCTACTTATTTAGGTGACGGACCGCAGAGGTCAAAGGCAACAAGAAGTGATATGTACAGTGGGGCAAAAAAGTATTTAGTCAGCCACCGATTGTGCAAGTTCTCCCACTTAAAATGATGACAGAGGTCTGTAATTTTCATCATAGGTACACTTCAACTGTGAGAGACAGAATGTGAAAAAAAACATCCAGGAATTCACATTGTAGGAATTTTAAAGAATTTATTTGTAAATGATGGTGGAAAATAAGTATTTGGTCAACCATTCAAAGCTCTCACTGATGGAAGGAGGTTTTGGCTCAAAATCTCATGATACATGGCCCCCATTCATTCTTTCCTTAACACGGATCAGTCGTCCTGTCCCCTTAGCAGAAAAACAGCCCCAAAGCATGATGTTTCCACCCCCATGCTTATCAGTAGGTATGGTGTTCTTGGGATGCAACTCAGTATTCTTCTTCCTCCAAACACAACGAGTTGAGTTTATACCAAAAAGTTCTATTTTGGTTTCATCTGACCACATGACATTCTCCCAATCCTCTGCTGTATCATCCATGTGCTCTCTGGCAAACTTCAGGCAGGCCTGGACATGCACTGGCTTAAGCAGGGGGACACATCTGGCACTGCAGGATTTGATTCCCTGTCCTTAAAGTAACCTTTGTTACTTTGGTCCAAGCTCTCTGCAGGTCATTCACCAGGTCCTCCCGTGTGGTTCTGGGATTTTTACTCACCGTTCTCATGATCATTTTGACTCCACGGGATGAGATCTTGCGTGGAGCCCCAAATCGAGGGAGATTATCAGTGGTCTTGCATGTCTTCCATTTTCTGATAATTGCTCCCACAGTTGATTTTTTCACACCAAGCTGCTTGCCTATTGTAGATTCATTCTTCCCAGTCTGGTGCCGGTGTACAATTATTTTCCTGGTGTCCTTCGACAGCTCTTTGGTCTTGGCCATAGTGGAGTTTTGAGTCTGACTGCTTGAGGCTGTGGACAGGTGCCTTTTATACAGAAAACAAGTTCAAACAAGTGCCATTAATACAGGTAACAAGTGGAGGACAGAAGAGCTTCTTAAAGAAGAAGTTACAGGTCTGTGAGAGCCAGAGATCTTCCTTGTTTGAAGAGACCAAATACTTATTTTCCACCATAATTTACAAATAAATTCTTAAAAATTCTTACAATGTGAATTCCTGGATTTCTTTTTTTCACATTCTGTCTCTCACCGTTGAAGTGTACCTATGATGAAAATGACAGACCTCTGTCATCATTTTAAGTGGGAGAACTTGCACAATCGGTAGCTGACTAAATACTTTTTTGCCCCACTGTATGTCTCACTGGGGCCCGGTGAGCAAGGCACGAACGTTCCCACATCCGGCGGTTGGGGGGCAGGATTGTGTCGATCTCTAGACAGTATTTACTTCAAAAAGTGGAGGCTCGTAACTCAAAAGAGCTGAGAGAGCTTGTATATTAAAATATTGGTAAGTTGAAGTATTACTGTACTACTAATGCTATACAGAAACGGGTATTTATCACTCTTTTTAGAACCTCCTCTTTTGTGTTTTATGCGCCATTTTCTTTTACACAAATTCTTAGTGTTTTAATGATGCCTGTCAACCTTACCGTTTTTGCTGAGAAATCCAGTTTTTGTCCTTCATCCCGTTCCCGTTTCCTTACTTCAGGGATGCCAACTGCCGCATGGGTCAGCTGGAGTGGGTCAGAGCGAGAGTAGGGTCAACTGGGTTTCGAAGTTGGTAGCAAACACGTGAGGGGCTTTTGACCAATCATTCAGGAGATCTTTACGCCATACTCACGCTTTCACAGGTTGCTATGCTACCTTCTTTGAAACCGAGTTGGCCACACTCGCTGGAGTGGATAGTGCAGTGGTTAGTAATACTTTCTTGTAACACAATGGACCTGACTTCAAGTCTGCGACTGTGTTTTTTAATTGATTTAACAGCTTTTTGTGAGGAAAATGAAAATCCCTTATTTTTACCCATTTTCCAGAGAAATTTCCCATGTTTTGAAATGCAAATGTTGTCAGGTATGGCTTTAACCTGCATTGCTTTGCTTAATAATTAAAAGGATATTTCCTAATGCAGGGGTCTCCAAACTATGGCCCCACGTCTTAAAATTGCATTAATTTTAAAAGTCTAACATTTTAAAATTAATGTCAACGACCTTTAATTATGCACCGAATCCGCAGCACTCATTTATATGACCCAATATATATAAAAAAAAAAGAAGTGCATTCACCATAAAAAATTAAAAATTACAGCCATTACAAAATTATTCGTGTTTGACGCATTTTAGCTGCTTGATATTTCTGGTTGATTGCAAAACTTTAAGGAGTTTGTCACGGATGTAAACAAGGTTGGAGTCCAACTTTCACATACTCTCAATATCCAATTATATTAATTAAATATACATTATATTATTATTATATATATACATATATATGTGTATAGGCTATGTATATATACAGGTATATATATGTGTGTATATATATATATATATATATATATATATATATATATATACACAGGGAGAGGGAGAGCCTATACACAGACATATGTGTGTATATATATATATATATATATATATATATATATATATATATATATATGCTTCACGGTGGTAGAGGGGTTAGTGCGTCTGCCTCACAATACAAAGGTTTTGAGTATTCAGGGTTCAATCCCGGGCTCGGGATCTTTCTGTGTGGAGTTTACTTGTTCTCCCCGTGAATGCGTGGGTTCCCTCCGGGTACTCCAGCTTCCTCCCACTTCCAAAGACATGCACCTGGGGATAGGTTGATTGGCAACACTAAATTGGCCCTAGTGTGCGAATGTGAGTATGAATGTTGTCTGTCTATCCGTGTTGGCCCTACGATGAGGTGGCGACTTGTCCAGGGTGTACCCTGCCTTCCGCCCGATCGTAGCTGAGATAGGTGCCAGCGCCCCCCGCGACCCCAAAAGGGAATAAGCGGTAGGAAATGGATGGATGGATGGACCTTTAATTATGCACTAAATCCGCAGCAATTATTTATATGACCCAATGCTAACAACCTTCCCTAGTCATGTGGCAAAAAAAAAAATCTAACCAACACGAAATATCAACAGACATGGTCATTGAACTTTGTGGATATTATTAAAAAAAAGAAGAAGTGCATTCTACATAAAAAAAAAAAATTACAGCCATTACACACTTAATCGTGTTTGACGTATTTTAGCTGCTTGGTTTTTCTGATTGATTGGAAAACTTTAAGGAGTTTGTCACGGATGTAAACAAGGTAGGAGTCGAACTTTCACATACTCTCAATATCCAATTATATTAATTAAATATACATTATATTATTATTATATATACATATATATGTGTATAGGCTATGTATATATACAGGTATATATATATATACATATACTGTACATATACAGGGAGAGAGAGAGTCTATACGCAGACATATATGTGTATATTAGAGATGCGCGGTTTGCGGTCTCATCCGCGGATAAACCGCTGGTCGGGCGGGTGACATGACGAAAAAATAGATTTTAATTAGATCCGGGCGGGTGGCGGTTGAACCATCCGGAAATATTTGATATACATAGTTATGGGATCGGAATCCTTCAAAGAGCCATTTAAGACCCGTGTCACAAAGCAAAGGAGACAATAGGAGACGCTAATATTCTCTGGAATGACTGCCGGTAGTCACCCAGATAATAAGTATTAGGGCGTGCTATGAAGCCATTGGCTTTGTCGCCTTCAACATGTTCGAACCGTTTGTCGGTCCAGCATCATGTTGTGTGTGGCTTCCTCAGCGACACGCACACGACTGCAAGGCATACTGGGTGACACAGAGTACACTAATGGTTGTGATATAAACAATTTTAACACTCTTAGTAATATGCGCCACGCTGTGAAGCCACACCAAACAAGATTGACAAACACATTTCGGGGGAACATCCTCCCAGTAACACAACATAAACCCAACACAACAAATACCCAGAATCCTTTGTATCCATGACAATTCCTGACAATTTTATACACCCCTAGCAGCAATATATATATATATATACATATATATATATATATATATATACATAGTATATATAGAGAGAGCCTATACACATATATATTTGTGTGTGTGTGTGTGTGTGTGCATATATATATATATATATATATATATATATATATATATATATATATATATATATATATATATATATATATATTATTTTTTTTAATTTATTTTTTATTTTTTTCCGCCCAAAGCAACCCCCAAGTCAAAAAGTTTGGACACCCCTGTCGTAACGCATTACAGCTTACTTAATTCTTTGCTGGATGCAACAAATCCTTTTTGTTAGTACAAAAAATCTTACTTTTATAGTTCCTAATGTTGGAGTTGGCTACAACTATCAGGTATTAAATGTGAATCTGTCCATTAAAATTATTCTTTGTGACCTTAAATGGGCCCCATCGTTGCTGTGCATTTGGGAGCTGCGTAAGTCCCGGAGATTTGATTTCAACGCTTGGAGGCATTGTGGAGATATTTATAAAAATAATTTTGCTTTCTTTCCTTCCTGCTTCTTCCAAACGGTCCGATTGGAATATGCACAATTAGTGATGCCACCAACTGGGAAGATCGTCAGCGGTTTAGCTGTACATGGTGTAAATCTACCCTAGTTTATGCGTCCGCATCTGTAGTTTAGACCAGCGTTTTTCAACCTTTTTGGAGCCAAGGCACATTTTTGTTCATTGGAGAAATGCGGAGGCACATCACCAGCAGAAAACATAAAAAATTTAAACTCAGTCGTTGATATTGAGAGTAAAAAGTCATTCTCACAATTGAAAGGATATGACTTTAAACCATAATCAACTGTATGCATCACTATAGCTCTTATCTCAAAGTAGGTGTACTGTCACGACCTCTCACATCACACCCTGACTTATTTGGTGTTTTCCTGTGTGTAGTGTTTTAGTTATAGCGCTCCTATTTTGGTGTTTTTTCCTCTTTTGTTGGTATTTTCCTGTAGCAGTTTCCAGTCTTCCTTTCAGCGCCATTACCCGCACTTGCTATGTTTTAGCGACCAAGACTACAGTATTTCCTTGAATTGCCGCCGGGGCGCTAATTAATTTAAAACCTCTTCTCACTCCTGCGCTTACCAAAGGCATGCGGTAAAATTAAGCATGCGCTAATTATTTTAAACCTTCTTCTCAGTCCAGCACTTACCAAAGGTATGCAGTAAAAATTTGAGTGTGATGTAAGCTTGGACCTTAAATCTTACTGAATAGCTCTTAATCTTCTTCCCTTTATGCGATTTCAAATTACCCGTATTGAAATCAGCCTCCTCCATTTGGAAAATGATGACAGGGGGAGTGTCACTCGTGTCGTCACGAGTTTGACCAGGCGGTAATACTAAGCATGCGCTAATTATTTTGGGAAGCGAGTTTGACCCGGCAGTAATTCAAGGCAGGCGCATACAATATGCCCTGCGGCAATTCAAGGAAATACGGTATTTCAGTTGTGCGGACGCTATCCTTCTTTGTATGGAAATTGTTGATTGTCATGTCATGTACGGATGTACTTTGTGGACGCCATCTCTGCTCCTCACGCTGTAAGTCTTTGCTGTCGTCCAGCATTCTGTTATTGTTTACTTTGTAGCCGTTTCAGTTTCATTTTCCATAAGCATCCCTAAGCTTCAATGCATTTTGCTGTAAGTCTTTGCTGTCGTCCAGCATTCTGTTTTTGTTTACCTTGTAGCCGTTTCAGTTTCATTTTCCATAAGCATCCCTAAGCTTCAATGCATTTTTCAGGGGCACTCGACTTTTGTTTATTTTCTGTTTAAAAAAGTAAAAAAATAGGTGGCAGCTACCTGCTGCCACCTACTGATATGGAAGAGTATTACACGGTTACTATGCCGAGCTCTAGACAGCACATTATTTACGGATTATAATTACTGGTTTGCATATAATATTTTTAACCCAAATAGGTGAAATTGCATAATCTCCCATGGCACACCAGAGTGTATTTCACAGCACACCCGTGTGATGCGGCACAGTGGTTGAAAAAAAACTTTAAACCAGTGTTTTTCAACCTTTTTTGAGCCAAGGCACCTTTTTTTTTAATTTTATTTAAAAACATCCCATTACAGAAAATGTTAACAAATGACACTCAGTAGCGTATGTTGACCATCTATGACGCAATTATTCGATATGAATTCAAAGCATAACCTCTAATTCTCAAAGTAGGCCTACACATTAATTAGCTACCTGCTGCCACCTATTGATATGGAAGAGTATTACATGGTCACTGCCGATCGCGAGACAGCACAGGCATTCAACAACGGTACATTTCTTGCGGATTAAAATTATTGGTTTGCAAAAAATAGTTTTTAGGCACACCAGACTTTATCTCAGGGCACACCAGTGTGCGTGCCGCGGCACAGTGGTTGAAAAACACTTGTTTAGACGACTCAAAGAAAAAAAATGCTACAGTATTATTGGTTGTACTACACAACACAGGACACTATTCAAACCTCCAGTCTCGTCTGAAGGAGTAAGAACTCTTTTGTTTCGCGGCAATGTGAACTGTGAAGTGTATTCCAAGAAGATTCTTGCTCCACCTGCAAACTTTCACAAAAAGATGGATTTTCCGGAAAACTGTTTTCAATGGCGGGCTCTGTGAGTACTACCTACGGCATTGAAACGGTAAGTAATAACAGTAGGTTAGAAATGGGGGAATGATACGTTGGCAATGTTAGCTTGCGTTGTGTAGCTAGCTTAGCCTTCTAATGTAAGACAATAGCATCACCGTGTGAGGCTTTTCCCTGACAGTTTGACTATTTTTTCGTTTTTCCTCTGCATTTGTCTTTGTTTCCTCTGTGTGTGTAGTGTTTCCTGTCAACGCTCTTATTTTGTTGGTTTCCTATCTTTCTCCTTGAATTTTGTGTTCCCTCAGCTGCAGCTGATTGGCACCTGGCTACACCTGGCGTCAATCAGCCCGCTCCTATTTAGATCTGTTTCTCCTTCAGTCTGTGCTGCATTATTGTCATGTATTGTCGCTCGTGTCGTGTCTTTGCAGCGTAGCGGTAAGCTATATTTGGTAGCTTTTTATAGCTTACTGTCTTTTGTTCCCTGCTTCCAGTTTGTTTTGTTCATAGCCTAGTTTGTTATCTGCCTCGTGTGCGCTTTGTGTTTGTACCCTTTTGTTCGGTTTTGTCTTAGTGTTTTATTAAAACCATGTTTCCTTATTTAAATGCCTGCCTCCTTCTCTGCATCTTAGGGTTTGTCAACAACAAACTTTGACACACCGTTGTGTATGCTTTCGCAACATCCAAAAACCTCCATCAAGGTTTCATATACACACTATAAGTACACATGTAACATTCATAAAAACATTTAATATTCACGCATTTTGCTCATTTTGTTTTTCCCTTCAACAACAACACTACTAATCATGGCAGACTTGATGAGGGACAACAAGGACTACATTGGGACAAATGATGATCCAGAAACGTATAATTTCGAGCCTGAATAGGAGATAAGGAGAATTATCTACAACATGGGTGCCCACACTTTTTCTGCAGGCGAGCTACTTTTCAATTGACCAACTCGAGGGGATCTACCTCATTTATATATATCATTTATATTTATTTATTTATGAAAGAGACATTTTTGTAAACAAGTTAAATGTGTTTAATGATCATACAAGCATGTGTAACACATATAGATGTCTTTCTTTCACGAAGACAAGAATATAAGTTGGTGTATTACCTGATTCTGATGACTTGCATTATTGGAATCAGACAGTAATGATGATAACGCCCACATTTTCAAATGGAGGAGAAAAAAAGTTGTCCTTCCTGTACAATACCACATGAAAGTGGTTGGTTTTTGGCATCTAATTCATTCAGCTTCCATACACTTTACAAGAAAAACATTGGTGGGAAATTCCGTAGCTTGCTTGATTGACATTCACGGCACCCGAGGGTCTTGTGAGATGACGCTGGCTGCTGCCAGTTCATTATTATGAAAAAATGACAGAGAGGAAGGCGAGAAACACTTTTTATTTCAACAGACTTTCGCACCGTCCCTTCCGTCAAAACTCTAAAGGCCGACTGCACATTTCCTATCTTCACAATAAAAGCCCTGCTTCATGCTGCCTGCGCTAACAAAATAAGAGTCTCGGAAAGCTGGCGTGCACAAGTGATGTGCACGCCAGCTTTCTGAGGGATCGCTTGTGCACGCCAGTTTTCCGAGACTCTGTATTTAGTTAGCGCAGGCAGCATGAAGCAGGGCTTTTATTGTGAAGATAGGAAATGTGCAGTCGGCCTTTAGAGTTTTGACGGAAGGTACGGCGCGAGAGTCTGTTGAAATAAAAAGTTTTTCTCGCCCTCCTCTTGGTCATATTTTCATAATAGTGATCTTGCAGCAGCCAGCGTCATCTTACAAGACCCTCCGGTACCGTGGATGTCATTTAAGTGATGTCTTGGTGAAGATTGATGATCACTAATTTTTAGGTCCATTTTTTATAAAAGCCTGGCTCGAGATCGACTGACACACCCCCCGCGGTCGACTGGTAGCTCGCGATCGACGTAATGGGCACCCCTGATCTACAAGTTTTAGAAGCTAAACAGATGCAGCTTTAGTGAAACACTAAGCATCATGTAGCAGTGTTGCTAAGTGCTAAACAAGCTATACAAACTATCAACATAATGAAACAATCACTTACTGTTCAATGTCTGCGCTCACTGGGATGTTTATATCTTTCAGCGCAAGACCTGCGTTCCCCGTTTGAATTATCTTCACAATCCTCAGGTTAAAAATGCTGGGAGCAGACGATTGTCACGTCTTCTTCTCAATGTCTTCCGGGTCTAAGTTGAATTTTAAAGGGGAACATTATCACCAGACCTACGTAAGCGTCAATATATACCTTGATGTTGCAGAAAAAAGACCATATATTTTTTTAACCGATTTCCAAACTCTAAATGGGTGAATTTGGCGATTTAAACGCCTTTCAATTGTTTGCTCTCAGAGCGGTGACGTCACCTAGGTAGTCAACGCCATTTTTCTCCACCACATTACACGCAGCAAGTCAAATCAGCTCTGTTATTTTCCATTTTTTCGACTGTTTTCCGTACCTTGGAGACATCAATCAATTAATCAATCAATGTTTACTTATATAACCCTAAATCACTAGTGTCTCAAAGGGCTGCACAAACCACTACGACATCCTCGGTAGGCCCACATAAGGGCAAGGAAAACTCACACCCAGTGGGATATCGGTGACAATAATGACCCAGTGGGACGTCGGTGACAATGATGACTATGAGAACCTTGGAGAGGAGGAAAGCAATGGATGTCGAGCGGGTCTAACATGATACTGTGAAAGTTCAATGCATAATGGATCATGCCTCGTCGGTGTTGTCGGAGGGTGTAACAACACGATCAGGGACGGATTCAAGTTGACTTACGTGGAGTGTGCATCGATTAGCATGCTAATCGATGCTAACATGCTATTTAGACTAGCTGTATATACATATTGCATCGTTATGCCTAATTTGTGGCTATATTTGCATCCAGCCTTTCCCTCCACCCACATTTAATGCCAAACAAACACTTACCAATCGACGGATTCAAGTTGCACCAGTGTCAAAAGATCCGAAAGTCCCTCGTTTGGTCTGCGAAGCTACGACAGACATGGCACAGAGATGTATGGATACGCTGCGACACTCAAAACAGATGCATTTCCAACGATAAAGTCAACGAAATCACAAAGGTGAGTTTTGTTGATGTTATTGACTTATGTGCTAATCAAACATATTTGGTCGCGGCATGACTGCCAGCTAATCGATGCTAACATGCTATTTAGGCTAGCTATATGTGCATTTGTAGCTGTATTAGGATCCAGCCTTTCCCTCCACCCACACTTAATGCCAAACAAACACTTACCAATCGACGGATTTAAGTTGCTCCTGCACATTTTACCGGCAATGCTACGACAGACATGGCACAGAGATGTATGGATACCCTGTGACACTCAATCGTTGGTTAGAAGGCGATCGCCGAATAGCTTCAATAGCTATTCGCTCAATAGCTTCAGTTTCTTCTTCAATTTCGTTTCCGCTATCTGCCTCCATACTCCAACCATCCGTTTCAATACATGCGTAATCTGTTGAATCGCTTCAGCCGCTGAAATCCAAGTCTGAATCCGAGCTAATGTTGCTATATCTTGCTTGTTGGCATCACTAAACGACGTCACAGGAAAATGGACGATGGATTTAAAGATAGCGAAAATCAGGCACTTTAAGCCTTTTTTCGGGATATTCCATGATGGGTAAAATTTTGAAAAAAACTACGAAAAATAAAATAAGCCACTGGGAACTGATTTTTATTGGTTTTAACCTTTCTGAAATTGTGATAATGTTCCCCTTCAAAGTTGACCAACTTGTCGATTTATGTCCACAACCTTCTACTATCCAGGTGAGAGGCATGATTTATAATCTAGAATTAACTTTCACCAACTCAGAGGCGATGCAGCGACATACGCTAGCGCTCAGTGATTAATGCCTATTTATACTGCTGCTTATACTAAAAAAAAATACTTCATTTTATTGTAGTAAATAACAATAGGCTATTTTCCACCAAAAGTTCAGGGATTTTCAGGGTGCCTGAAGAACCAAGTAACTTCACATATTGTGGTTTTCATCCTGTCATGACGTTCAATGTGTATGTACATTCATTTTTCAATTGGAAAATTAAAAATATGATTAATAGAATCTGTCTTATGCATGTTGTGGCCGTTGTCGTGGACTGCAGTGTACACTTCCATCCACTAGATGTCGTCGCCCTAGTGGACTGAGTCTGGTGGACTGTATAGTACACACTTCCGTCCACTGGGTGTCGTAGTTTTGCTCCGCCAATGAAGTGAAAGAAGAAGAAGCGTCAAAACAACCCAAGCAGGTGACCCGATATTCAGCCCTTGTTTGTCGTTAAATGTATTTTCCCAGTCAACTATGTGGATAAGTTGGTATCTTAATGTTTGTGTAATGTCTTAAAAATGCGTGTTAAGCGCTGTATTTCCTGAACGGAAGTCTTTCGGCCGCTCTCTAGCTAGTTGCTGGCCCGTCTGGGAAGGCTGACAGGCGGACATTTTATGACGTCATGGAAGGGAACTAAAATGAGCAGCATTTTAAAATATACTTGCTGGTGGTCAGTGAAGAGAAATGCGGCTATGAAAACATAATGTTATACTTTCTAGTTACTGCAAAATGTTGTTTTTAGTTTTGTTTTTGAACGCGCTACAGTATATGACGCTAGCTCTTATTTTGAAGGCGTTAAGAGCGGAAGTTTTGACACGTTGTAGTGGAGCAGAGGTTTTGAAAAGACAAGGTAATGAATAGTTCTCGTGTAAAACTGGAGCCTTCAGTGTTTTACACGAGGACCACTTTATTTCCTTTTTTTTTCCAAACCTCCGTTCCACTACAACGTGTCACCACTTCCGCTCTTAGCGCCTTCAAAATAAGAGCTCAAGGAATATACTGTATAACAGCTTATAACAGGAATTTAAAGGCCTACTGAAATAAGATTTTCTTATTTAAACGGGGATAGCAGGACCATTCTATGTGTCATACGTGATCATTTCGCGATATTGCCGTATTTTTGCTGAAAGGATTTAGTAGAGAACATCGATGATAAAGTTCGCAACTTTTGGTGGCTAATAAATAAGCCTTGCTTTTACCGGAAGTAGCAGACGATGTGCACGTGACGTCACGGGTTGTAGGGCTCCCCACATTGTTTACAATCATAGCCAGCAGCAGCTAGCGCTATTCGGAGCGAGAAAGCGACAATTTCCCCATTAATTTGAGCGAGGATGAAAGATTCATGGATGAGGAAATTCAGAGTGAAGGACTAGAAATAAAAGAAGGCGAATGCACAGTGGGAGCGATTCAGATGTTTTTAGACACATTTACGAGGATAATTTTGGGAAATCCCTTATCTGCCTATTGTGTTTGATTGATTGATTGATTGATTGATACTTTTATTAGTAGATTGCACAGTACAGTACATATTCCGTACAATTGACCACTAAATGGTAACACTCGAATAAGTTTTTCAACTTGTTTAAGTCGGTGTCCACGTTAATCAATTCATGGTACAAATATATACTATCAACATAATACAGTCATCACACAAGTTAATGTGTTTTAGTGAGTTAAATAGTACCTTAAAGTTGGAGGAGTGTGGCCACGGGTGTGTTGACGCCAGAGTCTCTGAAGTCACAAAGCCGCAGCAGGACAGAAGCTCCGCTGATCTCCGGTAAGAGCCGACTATTTACCACAATTTTCTCACCGAAAACTGCCGGTTGACATGTAGTCGGGATACATGTTCTCTTGACCGCTCTGATCCATAGTAAAGCTTCACCTCAGGGAATTTTAAACAAGGAAAAGCTGTATGATTGTGTGGCTAAAGGCTAAAAGCTTCCCACCTCCATCTTTCTACTTTGACTTCTCCATTATTAATTGAACAAATTGCAAAAGATTCGGCAACACAGATGTCCAGAATACTGTGCAATTATGCGATTAAAGCAGACTACTTATAGCTTGGATCGGGCTGGAAAATAATGTCCGCTACAACCCTAGACGTCAAACGCACGCGTCATTATACGAGTCATCATACCGCAACGTTTTCAACACGACACTTGGCGGGAAATTTAAAATTGCAATTTAGTAAAATAAAAAGGCTGTATTGGCATGTGTTGCAATGTTAATATTTCATCATTGATATATAAACTATCAGACTGCGTGGTGGGTAGTAGTGGGTTTCAGTAGCCCATAAAAATAGGTTACACTATTATTATCAGGGGCGAATCCAGACTATATTGAGGTGGAGAGTACAGAGGGGTACAATCAGTAAGTCAGGGGTGTTTGTCACCAAAAAACAAAGGCAAGGGCCTTCTTCTATATGTAGACCAGGGGTGCCCATTAAGTCCGATCGCGATCGACTGGTCGATCTCGGAGGGTGTGTCGGTCGATCTCAAGCCAGGCATTAAAAAATAGACATAAAAATGAGCAATCATCAATCATACCAAGACTTCACTTTCGTCAGTTGTTTGACATTCTCGGCACCCGAGGATCTTGTGAGATGACGCTGGCTGCTGCGAGCTCATATTTAAGAAAAAAATCACTAACAGGGCGGACGCAGAGAAACACATTTTATTTCTAGAGACTCAGTACCTGCTGTCAAAACTCTAAAGACCGACTGCACAGTTCCTGTCTTCACCATAAAAGACCTGTTTCATCCTGCCTGTGCTAACAAAATAAGAGTCTCAGAAAGCTGGCGTGCACAAGCTAGCAAGCTACGGAGTTTGATGCCAATGTATTTCTCCCCCGCCCTCAGCGACCGCTTTCTCACTTGCTTGCCCACCCGCACTCTCACTGACGTCTATCACCTGCTGCCAGACATTAAAGGACCACACACATATGCTACTCTCATAACAAAGTGTTTAAAAACGAGTACGCACATTGGACAAATGAGATGCCAAATCCAACCACTTTCATGTGGTATTGGACAGAAAGGAGGACTTTTTTTCTCCTCCATTTGAAAATGCGGACGTTATCAGCACCACTGTCTAATTCCAATCAATGCAAGTCATCAGAATCAAATACACCAACTTATATTCTTGTCTTCATGAAAGAAAGGAATCTATGTGTGTTAAACATGCTTGTATTATCATTAAACACCATTAACTTGTTAAAAAAAAATGTCTCTTTCATAAATGAATAAATATAAATTATAAATAGGAATGAGGTAGATCTCCTCGACTGGGTCAATTGAAAAGTAGCTCGCCTGCAGAAAAAGTGTGAGCGCCCCTGATGTAGACCAAAGGTGTCAAACAAATTTTTAGATCTTGGGCCACATGGAGAAAAATCTACTCCCAAGTGGCCGGACTGGTAAAATCGCGGCACTATAACTTAAAAATAAAGACAACTTCAGATTGTTTTGGGGACGGCGTGGCGAAGTTGGTAGAGTGGCTGTGCCAGCAATCTGAGGGTTGCTGGTTCAATCCCGACCTTCTACCATCCTAGTCACGTCCGTTGTGTCCTTGGGCAAGACACTTCACCCTTGCTCCTGATGGGTCCTGGTGAGCGCCTTGCATGGCAGCTCCTGCCGTCAGTGTGTGAATGTGTGTGTGAATGGGTGAATTTGGAAATAGTGTCATAGCGCTTTGAGTACCTTGAAGGTAGAAAAGCGCTATTCAACTATAACCTATTCACCATTTTCTTTGTTTAAAAATATAACAAGCACATGCTGAAAATGTACAAATCATAATGTTGTTTGGTTTTTGTTACACTCACATGTTGCGGCTAATAGTATTTTATTTTTATTCGTCGTTGTTTATGCTTTCTAAATAAATTATGTGATAATGTTTCATCAGTCAACTCATTGGTGATAATTTTCAAGCTATAATGATATAAAAATAATATCAAAATGAAATTACAGGATGTTATTTATGTACTTTGTTCATTTTCCTCGACTGGTGCACTAACGTTTTTTTTTTTTTTTTTTTTTTTTTACATATGTAGCATTATCTACAAAGATACAAAGAATTGCTATTGCGACATCCAGTGTAAACATTTAGAACAGCGGTTTCTTTCATTCAAAAATTTCAGCTCAGTTTTATACTTAGCGAACTCATCCCACGGGCCGGATAAAACCTGTGCAGGCCCGCGGGCCGTACATTTGACAACCCTGATGTAGACGAATAGGTGCTAATGATTATTGCTCATGAATCGTACAGAAAACAATTATGTCTTTATCACACAACTAAAATGCCAAATACATGTGATATGGTTAAACATTTTCAAAATGCATGAAACTCTCATGCACAGTTCCTTTATAACTAATGAAACGAATAAACGTAGCTGCCTCTCCTGTTAGAGCAAGGGTGTCAAAGTCAAAGCCAGTGGGCGGGATCTGGCCCACGAATGAATTATCTATGCAGTGGTTCTCAACTTTTTTTCATTATTGTACCCCCTGTGAACATTTTTTTAATTCAAGTACCCCCTAATCAAAGCTAAGCATTTTTGGTTGAAAAAAGAGATAAAGAAGTAAAATACAGCACTATGTCATAAGTTTCTGATGTATTAAATTGTATAACAGTGCAAAATATTGCTCATTTGTAGTGGTCTTTCTTAAGCTTTTTGGGGGGGAAAAGATATAAAAATAACTAAAAACTTGTTGAAAAATAACAGGTGATTCAATTATAAATAAAGATTTCTACACATAGAAGTAATCATCAACTCTAAGTGCCCTCTTTGGGGATTGTAATAGAGATCCATCTGAATTCATGAACTTAATTCTAAACATTTCTTTACAAAAAAAAAACTTCTAAATGTTTAACATCAATATTCATGGAACATGTCCACAAAAAAATCTAGCTGTCAACACTGAAAGTGCATTGTTGCATTTCTTTTCACATTTTATGAACTTACATTCATATTTAGTTAAAGTATTATACAATAAATATATATATAAAGGATTTTCGAATTGTTGGTATTTTTAGAATATTTAAAAAAAATCTCACGTACCCTTTGGCATACCTTCAAGTACACCCAGGGGTACGCGAACCCCCATTTGAGAACCACTGATCTATGGCCCCCGGGATGATATTTGATTAGTATTAGAACGGACTTGCAGGCCACAGCCGCCTGCTGCTGTTTTGCACGCACCAATACTCCATCAGTGTTGACGCTAGGAATCTTCAAAATGGGGTCCCGGGGACCCCATCAATTTATAAAAAAAGGGTCCCACAGTAAAAAAATGTTGTCCCACTTTTTTGTAACCATTTTGAAAACAAATGATAAATGTATGCATTATCCTGTTATAACCCACATTCTATATTGTGTTTTGGAAAAAGGTTGTATGAAATGTTACTTAATTCATATATAAAAAAAATAATACAAAATATGGATCAAAACGGGCTTCACGGTGGCAGAGGGGTTAGTGCGTCTGCCTCACAATACGAAGTTCCTGCAGTCCTGGGTTCAAATCCAGGCTCGGGATCTTTCCGTGTGGAGTTTGCATGTTCTCCCCGTGAATGCGTGGGTTCCCTCCGGGTACTCCGGCTTCCTCCCACTTCCAAAGACATGCACCTGGGGATAGGTTGATTGGCAACACTAAATTGGCCCTAGTGTGTGAATGTGAGTGTGAATGTTGTCCGTCTATCTGTGTTGGCCCTGCGATGAGGTGGCGACTTGTCCAGGGTGTACCCTGCCTTCCGCCCGATTGTAGCTGAGATAGGCGCCAGCGCCCCCTGCGACCCCGAAAGGGAATAAGCGGTAGAAATGGATGGATGGATGGATGGATCAAAACTTTACCGCTGCCGGTATGTTTTCCTATATTTTTATTATAATATTTTCAGAATGTGTTTGTACTCTTTTTGGCCAAAGCAAGACAAAGAAAACAATCTGAATTTGTCTGTATTTTTTTAGTTTGAATGCCTGGATTTTAATAGTCCGGCCCGAGTGTGCACAGATTTCTCGGCAAAAATGTTTTCTACACCCCCGTGTTAGAGAAATGTTGAGAAAGTGAAATAGTGTCAAAAATAGTCTGTGAATATGTATGTCCTGATTCTTTATTTGAGCTTAACAGTGTCAACGTCAATATATATATATATATATATATATACATATATATATATATATATATATATATATATATATATATATAAATATATGGCCCTGCGATGAGGTGGCGACTTGTCCAGGGTGTACCCCGCCTTCCGCCCGATTGTAGCTGAGATAGGCGCCAGCGCCCCCCGCGACCCCAAAAGGGAATAAGCGGTAGAAAATGGATGGATATATATATATATATATATATATATATGTATATATAACACAATTATATAACGAGAAGCAATTTACTATTTTGTCTCTTTCGTTTTGACCAAAACCATCCAGATTGTGATTGTTCTGTTCTTGCTCTAATTGCAGGAGTGGAGAGAGAAATGAGCTTCACTTGCCATCTACTGGTCTCCTGCTGCTCCTCCTGTCATGGACCTTTCCTGCTGCTGCGCTCTGGTTGGTCCTGGTGGCTCCGGGCGTTCAGCAGCAGACCCCAAATCAACAGCGACCTGCGAGAGAACTACCGGCTGCTGCAACTGCCCGAAGACGAGCCGATCGGTGACGCCCGCGTCAAGGAATCCTACCTGCGCCTGGCCAAGCTTTACCATCCGGATTCTGGCGCTTCCACCGCCGATGCGGTCCTTTTCGCCCGGGTCGAGGAGGCCTACCGCTCAGTTCTGGCACACCGGAACGAGGCACGGCGTGCGGCGAAGGACGTAGACGAGGAGGAAGAGGACGAGTCCAAGCGTGTGGCTCCCCAGCATAGGCAGTACCTCAGCTACGAGGGTGTGGGCTCGGGCACTCCTAGTCAACGCGAACGCCAATACCGGCAGTTCCGCGTAGATCGAGCTTCCGAACAGGTCCTTGACTACCGGCAGAGGGAACACGAGAGGGCGGCAGCTGCGGAAGGGGCGCTGGTGAAGCGGGACATGCGTCAGCGCAGCAGGAAGATAAAGATCACCCAGGCAGTGGAGCGCCTGGTGGAGGACCTGATCCAGGAGTCCATGGCGCGAGGGGACTTCCACAACCTGAGTGGCGTCGGAAAGCCTCTCAATAAGTTTGAGCACAACCCCTATGCTGACCCTATGACACACAACCTCAATCGCATCCTCATCGATAACGGCTACCAGCCACCCTGGGTGGTCACGCAGCGAGACATCCGCGAGGCCGCCGCTCGCATCCGTAGCACTTTATTGGAGGGGAGGGCCCGGCTGGGGGAACCCATGAACCCGACGGAGCGCGGCAGGTGGGAGGAGCTGCGTGCCCGCGCCGAGGAGGACCTGGTTAAGCTCAATAAGATGGTGGACGACTACAACCTGATCGCACCCATGCTCCAGATGCAGATGGTGCACTTCAGCTTGGCGCGGGAGGCGGAGCGCGCCGAGAAGGCTGCCCGACAGCGCCGACTAGAGCAGCAGGCGGAGCTGGAGAGAAAGAGGGAGGAGGAGAGGAGAGACAACGCCGCTGGCGCAAAGTCTAGAGACTCAAAATCAGGCTTGATGTCTTGGATGCAAAGCTGGCTCAGATGAAAGACACGGAACAACACGTTCCTTTATTTCCTGTTCATGGATGAGCTGGAGCTTATCTCAGCTGACTTGGGTGCTAATTTTGTTGACTAAATATTTTTGCCTTTGTTACCGTCAATGACCTATTTTCCCTGCTAACTAAAATAGGACAATAACGAATCAAAACAAATACATGTTGACTAAAACAATGATGAAATTAACTGACAATTCAGTCAAAAATGTGACAAAAATGTTCACGGAGAGGAAATCCAATCAAATTTCGTATTTAGTGGGTGGGACAAGTTTGGAATATATCCAATCACAGTAGCATTTGTGAGAAAAGGGTGGGGAATAAATCATGGAAGGATCCAATCAGAACTACTGCCTCTTTAAAGGCATACTGTTTTGTTTTTTCACCTGGGAAAACAAGACTGTCTTGTTACACACCTCAATACAATATGTCTTGCAGACGCACTTCACCTTTGCAACAGTAGACAACAAGACACGTTTTAAAACCCTGTGATTCCATTTTCCTCGGTAAAAATACAACCAACTGGAAGCGCCGTCTGCAGGCTAATCATCAGGACATCTACGCAACACTAGTAGTAGTAGTAAGTACTTATCAAATGACTCACACTGTACTGAATTACTGTTACTATTAAAGAATGGGAGGAAAACCGCTTACTCTACCACTACTTTTGTAGTAGACCATGGTCGAGCTTGTTTGCTATTTAATAATCAAGATACAGTGCACTATAATCCATGTCCTCGGCACACTGTTAAGATGTTAATTGCACAACTTGACCACCCAAAAGAGCAGTTAGTTCAGGAGAAAAACACAGAAGCTATTTAATCCCTACAAGCCTGTTTTGCAGGCTTGTAAGGGATAAAATAGCCTTTTTATATTCCACTCTACCCAGGTATTGTCAAGACTAGGACTGTGACTTGGATTGTTTTTCCGATGCAAGGGAAAATTGGCAGGAGCGAGACGTGAATGTAAGTACATGTTTATTTCTACTAACAAACTTCAAACAAAGGAAGCAAAACAAAAGGCGCGCATGAGGGCGGAGAACAAACTTGACTAGAAAACAAAACTAGCACTATGGCTTGACTATAGACACAACAAACAAAACTCAACAACTGTGACATAACAAAATCCAAAACGTACGTGGCATGAGCAGGAGGGCGTTGAGGGATAAAGTCGCCAGACTGACTTCCTGTCAACTTCCGGTTTAAATAATAGCTATGATGAGTGCAAACTGGTGTGGGGCATGAGGACAAGGTGAAAACTAATGAGTTGCTATGGTTATAAGACAAACAAGGAAGTGCAGGAACAAGAATTGAATGTCCAAAAAACAAAACCAAACATGACCAAAACAAAACATGATCCCAAAGGCGTGACAGGTATTGAGCACTCTATAACGGATAAACCACAGAAACCTTGACTATGTGTATATATATATATATATATACCTTTTCGATTTATTACTCTGTTTTTAATATATTTAAATGTGACAGTGGCCAAGACGCCAATTGTGTACACTCAGTGTAATTATACACAATATCGAATACAACTAGTTTGTTTCTTCATGTGACCATTTTAACCATATATTTGTCAACATTTGAAAAAAAAGCTGAATTCCAGCTAAAATGTCAGGATAATGTGAAATATACGTGGCGTGCAGGTCTTGTTGTGAATTTAGTTTTTGAGATACTCTGCAGTAACACTAATAAAAGTGCTTTCAAGACAACTAGTTCTATTAGTTCCAATAGAATGTTATGATCGATGGTGTCGAAAGCAGCGCTAAGATCAAAAAGCAGCAACATGGATGACACATCAGCATCCATAGTTAGTAATAGATCATTGGTCATTTTTGCGAGGGCTGTCTCCTTTACAGGATTTGCCCTGGAATCGGACTGAAAGGGTTCACAGGGATTGTTGGACGCTAAGTGTTTATTTAGCTAATGCTCAACCATTTTTTCGAGGATTTTCGAGATAAAGGGAAGGTGAGACACTGACCAGTAGTTTACCATGAGGTCAGGATCAAGGTTAGGTCTTTCAAGCAGAGGACCCCAAGAGGGAATAAGCGGTAGGAAATGGATGGATGGATGGATCAATAACCACTTTTTTGAATGCTAGGAGAACAGTGCCAGAGGAAAGTGACAAGTTAATAATATTTAGCACTGATGGACCTATTACAAACAGCTCCTTGACAAGTTTCTCAGGAAGTGAGTCAAGTAAACATGTTTGTTTTGTCCCATTTATTCATGTTTTATAGTTTTAAAATGATGGACGTTTTATAGTTTTTAGGTTATTACCGTTTTGTAATTTTAAAAGTTTGAATGTTGTCCATTATTATTATTATTATTATTATTTATAGTTTTTAAGTGATTAAGTTTTTATAGTTTTTAGGTTACTACCGGTTTATATTTTTTAGGTGATAGTTTTTAAGAGGTTATTACATTTTTATAGTTTTTTAAGTTATTCATTTTTTTATAGACAAAAGCAGTAGAAAATGTATGGATTTTTTAAAATAGTTTTTAAGGTATAATGTTTTATGGATCCCGAAAGAGACAAGCGGTAGAAAATGTATGGATGTTTTCTAGTTTTTAGGTGACTAACGTTTTATAGTTTTAGAATGATCGTTTTATGGTTTTTATGTTTTATGAACATTTTATAGTTTGTAGGTTATTAACGTTTTATTGTTTTTAAGTGATCAACGTTTTATAGTTTTTCGGTTTTTACCGTTTTATATTTTTAAAAGTTTGAACGTTTTACAGTTTTGAAGTAATTGATGATTCATAGTTTTAGGTTATTTTATAGTTTTTTAGTTATTAATATTTTATTGTTTTAAGTGATCAATGTTTTATAGTTTTTATTTTATTACCGTTTTATAATTTTTAAGTAATTACCTTTTTTATAGTTTTTAAGTAATTACCATTTCATATTTTTTAAGTGATAGTTTTTAGGGGTTTATTACGGTTTTATAGTTTTTAAGTTATTAATGTTTCATAGACTCCAAAAGGGACAAGTGGTACAAAATGTATAGCTGTTTTATAGTTTTTAAGTTATTAACGTTTCGTAGTTTTAGAATGATCATTTTATGGTTTTTAAGTTACTAACAGTTTATAGTTCTTAGGTTATTAACGTTTTAAAGTTTTACGTGATTAACGTTTTATACTTTTTAGGTTATTTCCATTTCATATTTTTCAAGTTATAGTTTTTAAGACATTATTATGGTTTTATAGTTTTTAAGTTATTCATGTTTTATAGACTTCCTTAAGGGCCAAGCGGTAGAAAATGTATGGATGTTTTATAGTGTTTTCAGTTATTCATGTTTTATAGGTTTTAAGTGATTAACTTTTTATAGTTTAACAAAGATCGTTTTATGTTTTCTAAGTTATGAACGTTTTATAGTTCTTAATAACTTTGTTGTTTTTAAGTTATCAACATTTAATAGGTTATTAATGTTTTGTAGTTTTAAAAGTTTGAACGTTTTAGAGTTTTTAAGTTATTGTCGATTTATAGTTTTAGGTTATTAATGTTTTATGGTTTGAAAGTTATTAACGTTTTATAGTTTTGAAGTTATTAACGTTTTATAGTTTGGAAGTTAAACGTTTTTAGTTTTTAGATTATTCATATTTCATACTTTCGAAGTTATTGACGTTTCATAGTTTTTAGGTTATTTACGTTTTATTGTTTTTAGGTTATTCACGTTTTTTAGTTTTGAGGTTAACGTTTTATAGTTTTTAGGTTATTAACGTTTTATAGTTTTGAAGTTACTGGTGATTTATAGTTTTAGGTTATTAATGTTTTATAGTTTGGAAGTTATTATCATTTTATAGTTTTTAGGTTATTAACGTTTAATAGTTTTGAAGTTAGCATTTTATAGTTTTGAAGTTAACGTTTATAGTTTGTAAGTTATTCATATTTTTTACTTTTGAAGTTACCGGTGTTAACCTTTTATAGTTTTTAGGTTATTAACATTTTATTGTTTTTAGGTTATTAATGTTTTTTTTTTAGGTTTTAGGTTATTAACGTTGTATATGTTTTAAGTTAATAATTTTTTATAGTTTTGAAGTTATTGTCGATTTATAGTTTTAGGTTATTAACATTTTATAGTTTGGAAGTTGTTAACGTTTTATAGTTTTTAGTTTATTAACAATTTATAGTTTGGAAGTTATTAACATTTTATAGTTGTTAGGTTATTAATGTTTTATAGTTTTTAAGTTATTAACGTTTTATAGTTTTTAAGTTATTAATGTTTTATAGACCCCGAAAGGGACAAGCGGTAAAAAAAAGGGATGGGTGTTTTATAGTTTTTACGCTTCTAATGTGTCACGTCGGGAACGCATTTTGTAAGCGTGTTGAGTCACCACAAGATGCACGAGGACCAGGACAAGCAGGAATTGCAGGTAGGACTTGATTTAATATACAAAAAGTAAAAGAACACTGGTACAAAAGGCAAACTAAAGTGCGTGGCTACGCACAGGAAGCCAATGCTAAACGTAGCAAGGGAGTCCGAAAGTCCAAAAGGAACGTGCCGATCGCACGAGAAGCTAAGGCGTAACTTAGCACAAGTATTTATAACGCAGAGAAACCAACGTGATAGTTGCATGGCGCAAACAACAAACCAAGAACGAACTGAGGTCGAAGGCAGGCTTGAATACTAAATTAACAATCAAAACGCAGGTGCGTGACAAAAGCAGAGCAGGTGGAACAAATAACAAACCATGGTAACCGAACAAACAAGGACGTGCACAAACTAAGGATCGGAAGAGTCCAAAAATAATCAGAAAACACACAAAAAGGGCTCAAGAACAAAAACTATGTATGATCGGGAGGCGGATCATGACACTAATGTTTTATAGTTTTAGAATTATTCTCTTATGGTTTTCAAGTTATGAAAGTGTTATAGTTCTTAGGTCATTAACGTTTTTTTGTTTTAGGTGATTAACGTTTTGTAGTTTTTAGGTTTTTACCATTTCATATTTTTTAAGTGATAGTTGTTGAGAGGTTATTACAATTTTATAGTTTTTAAATTATGGCAGTTTGTGAAGTCTTTGGTAAGACTTGAGAAATCTTGTCCAACATTGACAACCTTGAGACCTCCGATTTCGGGGGCATGGTTCACCAACTCGAGTATTTCATATATATATATATATATATATATATATATATATATATATATATATATATATGTATGTATGTATGTATATATATGAAATACTTGACTTTCCGTGAATTCTAGCTATATATATATTTATTATATATATATATATATATATGTATGTATGTATGTATATATATGAAATACTTGACTTTCCGTGAATTCTAGCTATATATATATATTTATTATATAAATATATATATATATGTATGTATATATATATATATATATATATATATATTTATTATATATATATGTATGTATGTATGTATATATATGAAATACTTGACTTTCCGTGAATTCTAGCTATATATATATATTTATTATATATATATATATTTATTTATTATATATATATATATATGTGTGTATATATATATATATGTATTTATGTATGTATGTATATATATGAAATACTTGACTTTCCGTGAATTCTAGCTATATATATATATATATATATATATTTATTATATATATATATATATATATATATATATATATATATATATATATATATATATATATATGTATGTATGTATATATATGAAATACTTGACTTTCCGTGAATTGTAGCTATATATATATATTTATTATATATATATATATATATATATATATATATATATATATATGTATGTATGTATGTATGTATATATATGAAATACTTGACTTTCCGTGAATTCTAGCTATATATATATTTATTATATATATATATATATATATTTATTATATATATATATATATATATATATAAATTAAAAAATTGTTAAATTTCCGAAGGCACCTATCAAATATACAGTAATAAAAACACAGTTGTTCTACTAACAGTACTGTGCTTGCTGGTTACTAAAAAACAACAACAACACTTACCTTTCACTATTTGAGTAACCTTTGTTCTGCCATTTGCGTATTGGCGAGCGATCTCCGAATCCGGGAACATATATCACGGATTTGTTGTAGACATTCGCAAATGAGAACGGGATGTTGCTTCCAGCTATCATCATAGCCATCTTTGTCTCAGCATAAGTTCCACCATCGGGTCTCCATTTTGCGCGGTGGACCATAATACTGGGTTGTGAACGATGCTGCGCTGCGAACGCTTTGAGCTTCGCTGAGTATATCCGTTCCGCCACCGTGTTCAATGGAGAAGTCTGTTCTACAAAATTTACAGGCAACATACCCCTTCCCCTTCGAGCTCTCCTGGATAAACTGAAATTCTTGTTTCCAATCATTCCGGAACTTGCAAGCGTATTCATTTTGCTCGTCGACGGTGTAATATATTGGGTTGGAGTCAATAACCAGGTGACGTGATGATTTTACGTCTCTTTACTGTGGGCTTCAGAACAGACTCCCTAATGCAGGGCTGCCCACACTTTTTCTGCAGGCGAGCTACTTTTCAATTGACCAACTCGAGGGGATCGACCTCATTTATATATATCATTTATATTTATTTATTTATGAAAGAGACATTTTTGTAAACAAGTTAAATGTGTTTAATGATAATACAAGCATGTGTAACACATATAGATGTCTTTCTTTCACGAAGACAAGAATATAAGTTGGTGTATTACCTGATTCTGATGACTTGCATTAATTGGAATCAGACAGTAATGGAGGAGAAAAAAAGTTGTCCTTTCTGTACAATACCACATGAAAGTGGTTGGTTTTTGGCATCTAATTCATCCAGCTTCCATACACTTTACAAGAAAAACATCCATGCATCCATCCATCCATTTTCTACCGCTTATTCACTTTTTGGGGTCGCGGGGGGCGCTGGCGCCTATCGCAGCTACAATTGGTTGGAAGGCGGGGTACACCCTGGACAAGTCGCCACCTCATCGCAGGGCCAACACAGATAGACAGACAACATTCACACTCACATTCACACACTAGGGCCAATTTAGTGTTGCCAATCAACCTATCCCCAGGTGCATGTCTTTGGAAGTGGGAGGAAGCCGGAGGACCCGGAGGGAACCCACGCATTCACGGGGAGAACATGATAACTCCACACAGAAAGATCCCGAGCCTGGATTTGAACCCAGGATTGCAGGACCTTCGTATTGTGAGGCAGACGCACTAACCCCTCTGCCACCGTGAAGCCACAAGTGATGTGCACGCCAGCTTTCTGAGGGATCGCTTGTGCACGCCAGTTTTCCGAGACTCTGTATTTAGTTAGCGCAGGCAGCATGAAGCAGGGCTTTTATTGTGAAGATAGGAAATGTGTAGTCGGCCTTTAGAGTTTTGACGGAAGGTACGGCGCGAGAGTCTGTTGAAATAAAAAGTGTTTCTCGCCTTCCTCTCTGTCATATTTTAATAATAATGATCTTGCAGCAGCCAGCGTCATCTCACAAGACCCTCCGGTACCGTGAATGTCATTTAAGTGACGTCTTGGTGAAGATTGATGATCACTAATTTTTAGGTCTATTTTTTTTAAAAGCCTGGCTGGAGATCGACTGACACACCCCCCGCGGTCGACTGGTAGCTCGCGATCGACGTAATCCTGCCCTAATGCATGTTCCTTGACTGCACTTAAATGTAGAATATATTTACATTCTATTCTATGTACAGTAGATGGTAGTATTGTTCTGTTTAAGAGGGTCACAACATTAAGTCAGGTCTGCATGGAGCTGGAGGAGCGTGGCCTCCAACTCCGCCTGAATTTCGGGAGTAAATTTGTCCCGGGAGGTTTTCGAGAGAGGCGCTGAATTCCGGGAGTCTCCCGGAAAATCCGGGAGGGTTGGCAAGTATGCACCATGATACATCTTTTAATTCATTTATGACTTGAATAAGATGTAAATGAAACAAAACAACACATTTTCTTGTGACGTAGTGACAGGCACACGTGTCACTCATGCTCCTGTCCTGCTGTTGCCAGGTTACAGATGACCACGGACGCTGCAGCCTGGGCGGCCGCGCACGGCATCCTGACGCGGGTCCAGTCGCGGGCGATGTACTGGTGGTAGGGGTCCTGGGAACTCTCCGTCTTCCTGGAGCGGATGAAGCTGAGCATGACGCCTAAGGAGAAGAAGCCGAACATGCCGAGCACCAGGAGGACGAAGAGCGCGGCCTGAGTCGACCCCTGGGGAGCCGTCCACCACGACGACGGCGCGACGGTGTGGTTGTGCGCAGGCGGCGGAAGAAGACCGCTTGTGTTGAGGCAGCGCGGCAACAGCGAGGAAGTCACCTCGGTGGCGTTGATGGGCGACATGGACGCCCTCTGCTGGACACTCCGCTACAAGCACAGGTGAGCCCCGTTAGTGTACTTTAGTTTCATACTCTTATCATGTGTATCATATGTTTACAGAATCATCTTGTAGTTTGCATTCACTTGTAGCTAGCTTATAACTAGCATTCGTATATGGTTGGCATTATCTTATAGCTATCATTCGCTTTAGCTTGCATTCGCTTATCGCTAGAGATAGACAAAGCCTTGTTTTTCCAAGCATGGGGAGGAATAAAGAGAAAGTTAAAAAAAACAAAACCAACTGAACTACACATGCGGATAATGATGTTCTTCCTCATGTTTTGCTTGCGAAACATGAGGAAGAACAGTGCCAAATGTGTCTCTGTCATGCAGGTACACGTTTTAAAATAAAATATTGTAGTATCTATTTTAAAGTGCTTGTTATTTGTCTTGGTCTTGAACTATACTATAATTAAAACAATATAATAACCATCTTCAAGAGGAAAGGTGATAAAGCCGACTGTGGAAACAGCAGAGGAATTTCCCTGCTCTCGGTTGCTGGGAAAGTCCTTGCTCGGATCATGCTCTCTCGTTTAGTTACTCACATCTCTGAGAACATCTTGCCTGAATCACAGTGTGGATTCAGAAGAGATCAGAGTACTACTGACATGATCTTTGTAGCCAGGCAGGTACAAGAAAAGTGCCGGGAACACCACCAGGATCTGTACATCGCCTTCATCGACCTGTCCAAGGCATTTGACACCGTAAACCGGAATCTCCTCTGGGACTTACTGGGAAGGATGGGAATTCCACCAAAGTTCCTCAACATCCTGAGACAACTTCACGATGGAATGCGAGCCTGTGTCCGCATTGTAGGCCAGCAATCCCCCTCTTTTAATGTGAAAGTCGGGGTCAGGCAGGGATGTGTCCTAGCCCCTGTTATATTCAACCTCTTTCTCTCAGCAGTCACTCTCCTCTCACACAAAGCTCTGGGAACCACAGATGGCATCCACATACAGTTCCGGCTAGACGGCAGTCTCTTCAACATCCGGCGCCTCCAGGCCTTCACTAAAATCACAAAACAACAGATCCTAGAACTTCAGTATGCTGACAATTGTGCTCTCCTTGCCCACACGCCAGACTCTCTCCAACGTGCACTTAACGTGGTCTCATCCACGTACAGTGCCCTAGGACTCAAGGTCAACATTTCAAAAACACAGATCATTGCGCAACACTCTATCCATCAGTCAGAAGTGCCTGTCTTCAACATTGATGGCCAGCAGCTCACCATCGTTCAACACTTCACCTACCTCGGAAGCGTCCTGTCCCCCACCTGTAACATCGATAATGACATCCAGGTCCGTGTTGGGTTAGCGTCTGCTGCCTTCGGTAGGCTCAAAACCAGGGTCTTCCTGAACAGAAACCTGACAGTTTCCACCAAAGCAGCTGTTTACAGAGCAGTTTGTCTGTCCACACTGTTATATGGCTCGGAACCCTGGACCCCTTACCAGAGGCACGTCAGAATCCTGGAGAGATACCACATCCGCTGCCTGCAACGGATTCTGGGTCTGACTTGGGAGGACAGGGTCCCTCATGTGGATATTTTTGACCGGACCCAAACACCCAGCATCCAAGTGTTCCTTGCGCAAAGACATCTGCGCTGGGTGGGGCATGTAATCCGCATGCCCGCCCAGAGACTCCTCCGACAGATCCTCTACGGCCAACTCCAGGAAGGCTGTAGGTCTCCTGGGGGTCAGCGGAAACGCTACAAGGACCACATAAAAACCCTCCTGAAGCGCTGTGCTATCCAGCCTTCCGCACTGGAAGTCTTGGCTGCTGATCGCCACATCTGGCGCGACTGCAGTCACGCCGGCATTGCTCATCTCCAGGAGCAGACCACTGAGAGGAGAAAAGGACAACGTATACAGCGACATCAGCGCGCTGCAGGGGCCCCCCTCTCAAACATGGACTACATCCGCCCCACATGTGGCAAACCAGGCGGGTCACGCATTGGCCTGCACAGCCACATGCAATGGCATATTCGAAACCCCCCTCAATGACCCATTACTGGAGCAACGTCATCATCGTAATCGATGGACAGCCATAAGCAATTAAAACAAATGTTTGACTTAATACGGTATCTATATAAACGTTGTCAAAGTTTCTCTTATTTTTGGCACAATGACAATTAAGTAAACCCAAATGTGTGATCAAATATGTATTCTGAACAAGAGATTGTGAGTAGTGTTTTCGCTTTTTTTGCTTATATTATATACGGCAACTTAATTTTTTCCTCGTCTTCGTTCAATTGGTGCACACGTCATTAACACGGTCTTCAATAATAGTTTTCTGATGTTACAAGAGACAGACGGTAACAAATAATTGATGTGTATCGGCTGGGGACATCTCTGCGCTGCTGATCTGCCTACGCTTGGGATGGTTTCCTGCTGGCTCTGCTGTGAACGGGACTCTCGCTGGCTCCGCTGTGAACGGGACTCTCGCTGCTGTGTTGGATCCGCTTTGGACTGGACTCTCGCGACTGTGTTGGATCCATTATGGATCAAACTTTCACAGTATCATGTTAGACCCGCTCGACATCCATTGCTTTCCTCCTCGCCAAGGTTCTCATAGTCATCATTGTCACCGATGTCCCACTGGGTGTGAGTTTTCCTTGCCCTTATGTGGGCCTACCAAGGATGTCGTAGTGGTTTGTGCAGCCCTTTGAGACACTAGTGATTTAGGGCTATATAAGTAAACATTGATTGATTGATTGATTGATTTTAAAAATGTTTTATGTCAATTGGTATTTGACATCAAAGTTGGAATAGCTGTGTTAATTAGTAAATAACATCTAACTGTTAAGTAAATAAATATATAATTTCGAAATATATATCTATATTTTTCAATGGGTTATTCATAGTTTTTGCCCATTTTTTCGTTTTGTTTACTTTTTCATTTTATGCCGTCATGGCACAGCAGTTTTGAATTGACTTTCATGTGGTAGGTCATATGTCGAACACATTTCTTTCCCTTTGGATTTATCAGTGTATGTATGTTTTTATCTTTGCATATGAACTTTGGACATTATCTGGAATATTCACAATGGCACAGGGGTTAGTGTGTCTGTCTCACAATATGAAGGTCCCGCAGTCCTGGGTTCAATCCCAGGCACGGGATATTTCTGTGTGGAGTTTGCATGTTCTCCCCGTGAATGCGTGGGTTCCCTCCGGGTACTCCGGCTTCCTCCAACTTCCAAAGACATGCACCTGGGGATAGGTTGATTGGCAACACTAAATTGTCCCTATATGTGTGAATGTTAGTGTGAATGTTGTCCGTCTATCTGTGTTGGCCCTGCGATGAGGTGGCGACTTGTCCAGGGTGTACGCCGCCTTCCGCCCGATTGTAGCTGAGATAGGCGCCAGTGCCCCCAAAAGGGAATAAGCGGTAGAAAATGGATGGATGGACTTAGTTTGTTGGTTGTGCCCTTTTATTCACACACTCAGTCTCCCATAACTAAATCTACTTCTGTATGAGCTGCACATGTACACTCAATAATTGGTCGGGGCTTCTTTTGAATAAATTTGCATGGAGTCGATCAGTCAGTTGCACTCCACGGGTGTTATGAGAGCCCAGGTTGCTCTAATAGTGGCCTTCAACTCTTCTGCATTGTTGGGTTTGGCGTGTCCCGTTTTTCTCTTGACAATACCCCATTGATTTTGCCGAGTTTGCTGGCCAATGGGGGACGGGGGTACCATGGTCCTTAAACATGGTACTGGTAGTTGTAGCACTGTGCAGGTACCACGTCCTGTTGGAAAACAAAATCTGGGTCTCGATAAAGTTGAGTGTATAGAGAGTGGTCTAAAACTACCTAGTAGATTACTACAGTGACCGTGGACATCAGAAAACACAGTGAACCAACGCCAGCAGATGACATGGTATATTCATTGAATTAAAGAAATAATCAAAATTATGGCCGAGTGCATAGCTAGCTAACTTGGTGAAGCAGTTCTAGCGTAGCACTGCTAGTCTGCAACATATTGAAGCAGAATGAGTCCCTAACACTAGCCAAAGATGAAAAAATAGTATCTAAACATATATCCATTATCGGTCCTGCTAGACACCGACCTCTATTTAATAATACAACTCTAACATTTGACAACCAAACAATTAAACAAGGCGACACGGTAAAGAATCTGGGTATTAACTTCGACCCAACTCTCTCCTTTGAGGCACACATTAAAAGCGTTACTAAAACGGCCTTCTTTCATCTCTGTAATAGCGCTAAAATTCGCTCCATTCTGTCCACTAAAGACGCTGAGATCATTATCCATGCGTTTGTTACGTCTCGCCTCGATTACTGTAACGTATTATTTTCGGGTCTCCCCATGTCTAGCATTAAAAGATTACAGTTGGTACAAAATGCGGCTGCGAGACTTTTGACAAGAACAAGAAAGTTTGATCACATTACGCCTGTACTGGCTCACCTGCACTGGCTTCCTGAGCACTTAAGATGTGACTTTAAGGTTTTACTACTTACGTATAAAATACTACACGGTCTAGCTCCATCCTATCTTGCCGATTGTATTGTACCATATGTCCCGGCAAGAAATCTGCGTTCAAAGGACTCCGGCTTATTAGTGATTCCCAAAGCCCAAAAAAAGTCTGCGGGCCATAGAGCTTTTTCATTTCGGGCTCCAGTATTCTGGAATGCCCTCCCGGTAACAGTTCGAGATGCCACCACAGTAGAAGCATTTAAGTCTCACTTTAAAACTCATTTGTATACTCTAGCCTTTAAATAGACTCCCTTTTTAGACCAGTTGATCTGCCGTTTCTTTTCTTTTTCTCCTATGTCCCACTCTCCCTTGTGGAGGGGGTCCGGTCCGATCCGGTGGCCATGTACTGCTTGCCTGTGTATCGGCTGGGGACATCTCTGCGCTGCTGATCCGCCTCCGCTTGGGATGGTTTCCTGCTGGCTCCGCTGTGAACGGGACTCTCGCTGCTGTGTTGGATCCGCTTTGGACTGGACTCTCGCGACTGTGTTGGATCCATTATGGATTGAACTTTCACAGTATTATGTTAGACCCGCTCGACATCCATTGCTTTCCTCCTCTCCAAGGTTCTCATAGTCATCATTGTCACCGATGTCCCACTGGGTGTGAGTTTTCCTTGCCCTTATGTGGGCCTACCGAGGATGTCGTAGTGGTTTGTGCAGCCCTTTGAGACACTAGTGATTTAGGGCTATATAAGTAAACATTGATTGATTGATTGATTGATCCATGGAAATGTGGAGTAGCTGCTGATCGTGTGTTTGACAGACAAGCTGCTCATGGTGTGTTTGACTGAGAAGCAGTTGGAAGGAAACACTGTAGAAGTCCACTCTTCAAGGTAAACACTTAACATCATTATTACTTGTACTTGTCTGTACTACATTCTTTTGTATTGTTTTTTTAATATGATGTTTATTAAGAAGGGTCAACTTTTTTTTTTAAGTGGCATGGTTCATGTTGAAATTGTGATGTTTGGGAGCCAAGCATCAATCAAATTCACATTACAAGTTTTTCAAAGTACAAGAAGATACAGGACATTTGATTAGGTTGGGACTGAATACATGACAGAAACGTTCAAGTTATGTCTTGACACACAATACAAAGTCTTGATTTGAGGGTGAACACAAATAATATTAGTTAAAAAATGTTCTAAAGATGGAAAAGCTTACCTGGCCAGCAGTGAAAAGTTTCCTGAGTGTTTGCATCCAAGGGCAGAGAAAAACCGCAGCTCTAAAAGCTCCCAATAAAGTGGTCCCTCCTCCGTTGTCACGGCAACCACATGTCAACACGTTTAATGAAAGGCCGTCAAAAACCTTGAATCCAATATTTGTGCTTGATGACACATCACATTAGCCCCTAATAATAATTATAGTGGTAATGATAATAGTAATAAAACATAATACATTGCTACTCTTGAGAAGATTAAATTATTTATTTTGTTCATTCAGGGTACAAAGCTTCAACTGTAGCTGCTAAAATGTGCATTTAGGTCATATGTGTATATATATATATATATATATATATATATATATATATATATATATATATATATATATATATATATATATATACTGCGATGAGGTGGCGACTTGTCCAGGGTGTACCCCGCCTTCCGGCCGAATGCAGGTGAAATAGGCTCCAGCGACCCCGAACAGGACAAGCGGTAGAAATGGATGGATGGATACATTTATCATATACATATATATATATATATATATATATATATTTGTGTGTGTATGTGTGTGCATGCCTGTGTGTGTGTAGGTATATAAAAACCCCGTTTCCATATGAGTTGGGAAATTGTGTTCGATGTAAATATAAACGGAATAAAATGATTTGCGAATCCTTTTCAACCCATATTCAATTGAATGCACTACAAAGACAAGATATTTGATGTTCAAAGTCATAAACTTTATTTATTTTTTTTTTTGCAAATAATAATTAACTTAAAATTTCACGGCTGCAACACGTGCCGAAGTAGTTGGGAAAGGGCATGTTCACCACTGTGTTACACCACCTTTTCTTTTAACAACACTTAATAAACGTTTGGCAACTGAGAAAACTAATTGTTGAAGCTTCGAGAGTGGAATTCTTTCCCATTCTTGTTTTATGTAGAGCTTCAGTCGTTCAACAGTCCGGGGTCTCCGCTGTCGTATTTTACGCTTCATAATGCGCCACACATTTTCGATGGGAGACAGGTCTGGACTGCAAGTGGGACAGGAAAGAACCCGCACTCTTTTTTTACGAAGCCACGCTGTTGTAGCACGTGCTAAATGTGGTTTGGCATTGTTTTGCTGAAATAAGCAGGGGCGTCCATGAAAAAGACGGCGCTTAGATGGCAGCATATGTTGTTCTAAAACCTGTATGTACCTTTCAGCATTAATGGTGCCTTCACAGATGTGTAAGTTACCCATGCCTTGGGCACTAATGCACCCTCATATCATCACAGATGCTGGCTTTGAACTTTGCGTCGATAACAGTCTGGATGGGGCCCGGCCGGGCACAGCCCGAAGAGGCAACGTGGGTCATCCCTCCAATGGGCTCACCACTCATAGGAGGGGCCATAGAGGTCGGGTGCATTGTGAGCTGGGCGGCAGCCGAAGGCAGGGCACTTGGCGGTCCGATCCTCGGCTACAGAAGCTAGCTCTTGGGACGTGGAACGTCACCTCACTGGGGGGGAAGGAGCCTGAGCTAGTGCGCGAGGTAGAGAAGTTCCGGCTGGATATAGTCGGACTCACCTCGACGCACAGCAAGGGCTCTGGAACCAGTTCTCTCGAGAGGGACTGGACCCTCTTCCACTCTGGCGTTGCCGGCAGTGAGAGGCGACGGGCTGGGGTGGCAATTCTGGTTGCCCCCCGGCTCAAAGCCTGTACGTTTGAGTTCAACCCAGTGGACGAGAGGGTAGCTTCCCTTCGCCTTCGGGTGGGGGGACGGGTCCTGACTGTTGTTTGTGCTTACGCACCAAACAGCAGTTCAGAATACCCACCCTTTTTGGGTACACTCGAGGGAGTACTGGAAAGTGCTCCCCCGGGTGATTCCCTTGTCCTACTGGGAGACTTCAACGCTCATGTTGGCAACGACAGTGAAACCTAGAGAGGCGTGATTGGGAAGAATGGTCGCCCGGATCTAAACCCGAGTGGTGTTTTGTTATTGGACTTTTGTGCTCGTCACAGTTTGTCGATAACAAACACCATGTTCAAACATAAGGGTGTCCATATGTGCACTTGGCACCAGGACACCCTAGGCCGCAGTTCCATGATCGACTTTGTAGTTGTGTCATCGGATTTGCGGCCTTATGTTTTGGACACTCGGGTGAAGAGAGGGGCGGAGCTTTCTACCGATCACCACCTGGTGGTGAGTTGGCTGCGATGGTGGGGGAGGATGCCGGACTGACCTGGCAGGCCCAAGCGCATTGTGAGGGTCTGCTGGGAACGTCTGGCAGAGTCTCCTGTCAGAGAGAGTTTCAATTCACACCTCCGGGAGAACTTTGAACATGTCACGAGGGAGGTGCGGGACATTGAGTCCGAGTGGACCATGTTCCGAACCTCTATTGTCGAGGCGGCTGATTGGAGCTGTGGCCGCAAGGTTGTTGGTGCCTGTCGTGGTGGTAATCCCAGAACCCGTTGGTGGACACCAGCAGTGAGGGATGCCGTCAAGCTGAAGAAGGAGTCCTATCGGGTTCTTTTGGCTCATAGGACTCCGGAGGCAGTGGACGGGTACCGACGGGCCAAGCGGTGTGCAGCTTTAGCGGTCGCGGAGGCAAAAACTCGGACATGGGAAGAGTTCGGGGAAGCCATGGAAAACGACTTCCGGACGGCTTCGAAGCAATTCTGGACCACCATACGGCGCCTCAGGAAGGGGAAGCAGTGCACTATCAACACCGTGTATGGTGCGGATGGTGTTCTGCTGACTTCGACTGCGGATGTTGTGGATCGGTGGAGGGAATACTTCGAAGACCTCCTCAATCCCACCAACACGTCTTTCTTTGAGGAAGCGGTGCCTGGGGAATCTGTAGTGGACTCTCCTATTTCTGGGGCTGAGGTCGCTGAGGTAGTTAAAAAGCTCCTCGGCGGCAAGGCCCCGGGGGTGGATGAGATCCGCCCGGAGTTCCTTAAGGCTCTGGATGCTGTGGGGCTGTCTTGGTTGACAAGACTCTGCAGCATCGCGTGGACATCGGGGGCGGTACCTCTGGATTGGCAGACCGGGGTGGTGGTCGCTCTCTTTAAGAAGGGGGACCGGAGGGTGTGTTCCAACTATCGTGGGATCACACTCCTCAGCCTTCCCGGTAAGGTTTATTCAGGTGTACTGGAGAGGAGGCTTCGCCGGATAGTCGAACCTCGGATTCAGGAGGAACAGTGTGGTTTTCGTCCTGGTCGTGGAACTGTGGACCAGCTCTATACTCTCGGCAGGGTTCTTGAGGGTGCATGGGAGTTTGCCCAACCAGTCTACATGTGCTTTGTGGACCTGGAGAAGGCATTCGACCGTGTCCCTCGGGAAGTCCTGTGGGGAGTGCTCAGAGAGTATGGGGTATCGGAATGTCTTATTGTGGCAGTCCGCTCCCTGTATGATCAGTGTCAGAGCTTGGTCCGCATTGCCGGCAGTAAGTCGGACACGTTTCCAGTGAAGGTTGGACTCCGCCAAGGCTGTCCTTTGTCACCGATTCTGTTCATAACTTTTATGGACAGAATTTCTAGGCGCAGTCAAGGCGTTGAGGGGTTCCGGTTTGGTGGCCACGGGATTAGGTCTCTGCTTTTTGCAGATGATGTAGTCCTGATGGCTTCATCTGGCCGGGATCTTCAGCTCTCACTGGATCGGTTCGCAGCCGAGTGTGAAGCGACCGGAATGAGAATCAGCACCTCCAAGTCCGAGTCCATGGTTCTCGCCCGGAAAAGGGTGGAGTGCCATCTCCGGGTTGGGGAGGAGACCCTGCCCCAAGTGGAGGAGTTCAAGTACCTAGGAGTCTTGTTCACGAGTGGGGGAAGAGTGGATCGTGAGATCGACAGGCGGATCGGTGCGGCGTCTTCAGTAATGCGGACGTTGTATCGATCCGTTGTGGTGAAGAAGGAGCTGAGCCGGAAGGCAAAGCTCTCAATTTACCGGTCGATCTACGCTCCCATCCTCACCTATGGTCATGAGCTTTGGGTCATGACCGAAAGGATAAGATCACGGGTACAAGCGGCCGAAATGAGTTTCCTCCGCCGGGTGGCGGGGCTCTCCCTTAGAGATAGGGTGAGAAGCTCTGCCATCCGGGAGGAGCTCAACGTAAAGCCGCTGCTCCTCCACATCGAGAGGAGCCAGATGAGGTGGTTCGGGCATCTGGTCAGGATGCCACCCGAACGCCTCCCTAGGGATGTGTTTAGGGCACGTCCAGCTGGTAGGAGGCCACGGGGAAGACCCAGGACACGTTGGAAAGACTATGTCTCCCGGCTGGCCTGGGAACGCCTCGGAATCCCCCGGGAAGAGCTAGACGAAGTGGCTGGAGATAGGGAAGTCTGGGCTTCCCTGCTTAGGCTGCTACCCCCGCGACCCGACCTCGGATAAGCGGAAGATGATGGATGGATGGATGGATGGACAGTCTGGATGGTCCGCTTCCCCTTTGGTCCGGATGACACGATGTCAAATTTTTCCAAAAACAATTTGAAATGTGGACTCATCAAACCACAGAACACTTTTCCATTTTGCATCAGTTCATCTTAGATGATCTCAAGCCCAGAGAAGCTGGCGGCGTTTCTGGATGTTGTTGATGAATGGCTTTCGCTTTGCATAGTAGAGCTTTAACTTGCACTTACAGATGTAGCGACAAACTCTTTTTAGTGACAATGTTTTTCTGAAGTGTTCCTGAGCCCATGTGGTGATATCCTTTAGACATTGATGTCGGTTTTTGATACATTGCCGTCTGAGTGATCGAAGGTCACGGTCATTCAATGTTGGTTTCCGGCCATGACACTTACGTGGAGGGATTTCTCTAGATTCTCTGAAGCTTTTGATGATATTATGGACCGTAGATGTTGAAATCCCTAAATTTTTTGCAATTGCACTTTGAGAAACGTTGTTCTTAAACTGTTTGATTATTTGCTCACGCAGTTGTGGACAAAAGTGTGTACCTCGCCCCATCCTTTCTTGTGAAAGACTGAGCCTTTTTTGGGAAGCTGTTTTTAAACCCAATCATGGCACCCACCTGTTCCCAATTAGCCTGCACACCTGTAGGATGTTCCAAATAAGTGTTTGGTGAGCATTCCTCAACTTTATCAGTATTTATTGCCCCCTTTCCCAACTTCTTTGTCACGTGTTGCTGGCATCAAATTTTAAATTAATGATTATTTGCAAAAAAAAAAAAAGGTTATCAGTTTGAACATCAAATATATTGTCTTTGTAGCATATTCAACTGAATATGGGTTGAAAATGATTTGCAAATCATTGTATTCCGTTTGTATTTACATCTAACACAATTTCCCAACTCATATTTGTAAATATATATGCATATTTATATTTATAAATCTATATATGTGTGTATTTACTTATATATATATATATATATGTATACATACATACACACATATGTATGTGTACGTATATATATTTATTTAATACATCTATGTATAAACATATATGTCTATATATATATATATTTATATTTATATATATGTATATTTGTAGTTTTAAATAAATACACATATTTATAAATATATACGTATATGAATCTATATATATTCATATATGTGTCATACATGTACAGTATATATGTGCATGTATATTTATATATATATATACACATATATACCTATACACACATACACATGTGTGTATGTATATATGTATATGTATTTATTTGATATATCTATAAATACAGTATATATATGTTTGTGTCTGGGTGTATTTACAGTGTGTGTATATATATATTATATATATATATATATATATATATATATATATATGTATATATATATATATATATATATATATACACATACCATGTATATTTTTTTGGTGTTGTATTGTAATACATATATGTATACATATGTGTGTATACATACACACTTATATACACGTGGGAGTATGTATTTAAATATATATATATATATATATATACACACACACACATACATACATACACACACACGTGTATATATAGTTACAGACAGTGTAGTAGATGACGTACTCTTTGTAGGTGATTAGCATTCAAAAGTACAACAGAGACAATAAACGTTTATTTCAAGCACTTTCAAGCTGTTTGATTCCAATCTAATGTTATATTTTGTACAAGACATTTCCGGACGTGGGTCACCGTGGCCCCGCTCTGGAGCCAGGCCCGGAGTTGGGGCACGATGGCGAGCGCCTGGTGGTCGGGCCTGTTCCCATGGGGCCCGGCCGGGCACAGCCCGAAGAGGCAACGTGGGTCATCCCTCCAATGGGCTCACCACTCATAGGAGGGGCCATAGAGGTCGGGTGCATTGTGAGCTGGGCGGCAGCCGAAGGCAGGGCACTTGGCGGTCCGATCCTCGGCTACAGAAACTAGCTCTTGGGACGTGGAACGTCACCTCACTGGGGGGGAAGGAGCCTGAGCTAGTGCGCGAGGTAGAGAAGTTCCGGCTGGATATAGTCGGACTCACCTCGACGCACAGCAAGGGCTCTGGAACCAGTTCTCTCGAGAGGGACTGGACCCTCTTCCACTCTGGCGTTGCCGGCAGTGAGAGGCGACGGGCTGGGGTGGCAATTCTGGTTGCCCCCCGGCTCAAAGCCTGTACGTTTGAGTTCAACCCAGTGGACGAGAGGGTAGCTTCCCTTCGCCTTCGGGTGGGGGGACGGGTCCTGACTGTTGTTTGTGCTTACGCACCAAACAGCAGTTCAGAGTACCCACCCTTTTTGGGTACACTCGAGGGAGTACTGGAAAGTGCTCCTCCGGGTGATTCCCTTGTCCTACTGGGAGACTTCAACGCTCATGTTGGCAACGACAGTGAAACCTGGAGAGGCGTGATTGGGAAGAATGGTCGCCCGGATCTAAACCCGAGTGGTGTTTTGTTATTGGACTTTTGTGCTCGTCACAGTTTGTCGATAACAAACACCATGTTCAAACATAAGGGTGTCCATATGTGCACTTGGCACCAGGACACCCTAGGCCGCAGTTCCATGATCGACTTTGTAGTTGTGTCATCGGATTTGCGGCCTTATGTTTTGGACACTCGGGTGAAGAGAGGGGCGGAGCTTTCTACCGATCACCACCTGGTGGTGAGTTGGCTGCGATGGTGGGGGAGGATGCCGGACAGACCTGGGAGGCCCAAACGCATTGTGAGGGTCTGCTGGGAACGTCTGGCAGAGTCTCCTGTCAGAGAGAGTTTCAATTCACACCTCCGGGAGAACTTTGAACATGTCACGAGGGAGGTGCGGGACATTGAGTCCGAGTGGACCATGTTCCGAACCTCTATTGTCGAGGCGGCTGATTGGAGCTGTGGCCGCAAGGTTGTTGGTGCCTGTCGTGGTGGTAATCCCAGAACCCGTTGGTGGACACCAGCAGTGAGGGATGCCGTCAAGCTGAAGAAGGAGTCCTATCGGGTTCTTTTGGCTCATAGGACTCCGGAGGCAGTGGACGGGTACCGACGGGCCAAGCGGTGTGCAGCTTTAGCGGTCGCGGAGGCAAAAACTCGGACATGGGAAGAGTTCGGGGAAGCCATGGAAAACGACTTCCGGACGGCTTCGAAGCGATTCTGGACCACCATACGGCGCCTCAGGAAGGGGAAGCAGTGCACTATCAACACCGTGTATGGTGCGGATGGTGTTTTGCTGACTTCGACTGCGGATGTTGTGGATCGGTGGAGGGAATACTTCGAAGACCTCCTCAATCCCACCAACACGTCTTTCTTTGAGGAAGCGGTGCCTGGGAAATCTGTAGTGGACTCTCCTATTTCTGGGGCTGAGGTCGCTGAGGTAGTTAAAAAGCTCCTCGGCGGTGGATGAGATCCGCCCGGAGTTCCTTAAGGCTCTGGATGCTGTGGGGCTGTCTTGGTTGACAAGACTCTGCAGCATCGCGTGGACATCGGGGGCGGTACCTCTGGATTGGCAGACCGGGGTGGTGGTCCCTCTCTTTAAGAAGGGGGACCGGAGGGTGTGTTCCAACTATCGTGGGATCACACTCCTCAGCCTTCCCGGTAAGGTTTATTCAGGTGTACTGGAGAGGAGGCTTCGCCGGATAGTCGAACCTCGGATTCAGGAGGAACAGTGTGGTTTTCGTCCTGGTCGTGGAACTGTGGACCAGCTCTATACTCTCGGCAGGGTTCTTGAGGGTGCATGGGAGTTTGCCCAACCAGTCTACATGTGCTTTGTGGACTTGGAGAAGGCATTCGACCGTGTCCCTCGGGAAGTCCTGTGGGGAGTGCTCAGAGAGTATGGGGTATCGGAATGTCTTATTGTGGCGGTCCGCTCCCTGTACGATCAGTGTCAGAGCTTGGTCCGCATTGCCGGCAGTAAGTCGAACACATTTCCAGTGAGAGTTGGACTCCGCCAAGGCTGTCCTTTGTCACCGATTCTGTTCATAACTTTTATGGACAGAATTTCTAGGCGCAGTCAAGGCGTTGAGGGGTTCCGGTTTGGTGGCCACGGGATTAGGTCTCTGCTTTTTGCAGATGATGTAGTCCTGATGGCTTCATCTGGCTGGGATCTTCAGCTCTCACTGGATCGGTTCGCAGCCGAGTGTGAAGCGACCGGAATGAGAATCAGCACCTCCAAGTCCGAGTCCATGGTTCTCGCCCGGAAAAGGGTGGAGTGCCATCTCCGGGTTGGGGAGGAGACCCTGCCCCAAGTGGAGGAGTTCAAGTACCTAGGAGTCTTGTTCACGAGTGGGGGAAGAGTGGATCGTGAGATCGACAGGCGGATCGGTGCGGCGTCTTCAGTAATGCGGACGTTGTATCGATCCGTTGTGGTGAAGAAGGAGCTGAGCCGGAAGGCAAAGCTCTCAATTTACCGGTCGATCTACGTTCCCATCCTCACCTATGGTCATGAGCTTTGGGTCATGACCGAAAGGATAAGATCACGGGTACAAGCGGCCGAAATGAGTTTCCTCCGCCGGGTGGCGGGGCTCTCCCTTAGAGATAGGGTGAGAAGCTCTGCCATCCGGGAGGAGCTCAACGTAAAGCCGCTGCTCCTCCACATCGAGAGGAGCCAGATGAGGTGGTTCGGGCATCTGGTCAGGATGCCACCCGAACGCCTCCCTAGGGATGTGTTTAGGGCACGTCCAGCTGGTAGGAGGCCACGGGGAAGACCCAGGACACGTTGGAAAGACTATGTCTCCCGGCTGGCCTGGGAACGCCTCGGGATCCCCCGGGAAGAGCTAGACGAAGTGGCTGGAGATAGGGAAGTCTGGGCTTCCCTGCTTAGGCTGCTGCCCCCGCGACCCGACCTCGGATAAGCGGAAGATGATGGATGGATGGATGGGCATTTCCAATGCGCCATTGTGGCAGTGAAAAGTACTACAGCATGAGAACTTTTAAGAAGGGTAACTCCATCCACAACAGCGCCCTCCAGTGGCGTGTTACTCTAACTGCACCCCGTCACAATCCACTTCGGCGTGCAGCGGCCTGCAAGAAGGACAAGAAGAGAAACTCTTTAAATGCCACAAATTATTCTGAAGCTTTTTGTCTTCTCCCACGAAGAAATCTTTCACTTTCACTCTCTCTCTCTCTTTCTAGGGTTCTGTTAACAAGATCACTGCTCGTTTGGAAGATTGATTGATTGCAACTTTTATTAGTGGATTGCACAGTACAGTACATATTCCGTACAATTGACCACTAAATGGTAACACCCCAATAAGTTTTTCAACTTGTTTAAGTTGGGGTCCACGTTAATCAACTCGTGGTAAATTGCTATATTAATCAATGTAACATGCAATATTTATCCCGGAATAATTCAAAGTGGATTATTTGATATAACATTAATATAAGTCAACAATTCATAACAACTTTGAATTTGATTCTTTTTCATTTTGGAGGGCTGACAGATGAACAAAAATACCACTAAAACCTTTGGGGATCCAAAAAGGCCATAACTCATAAAAGTGTTGAAAATAACTCAAATTGTTTTTGGTTTTTTTTACTTTCAACTCTTATTGCCCCCTTTCCCAACTTCTTTGTCACGTGTTGTTGGCATCAAATTCTAAAGTTGAGGATCATGGAGGAGGACTTGGTCTTCACCACGCTTTGTGACCTGGAGGGGGGGCTGCTGGGAAAATTAGACTGTACCATCCATTTGCTACCGCTTATTCCCTTTCGGGGTCGCGGGGGGCGCTGGCGCCTATCTCAGCTACAATCGGGCGGAAGGCGGTGTACACCCTGCACAAGTCGCCACCTCATCGCAGGGCCAACACAGATAGACAGACAACATTCACACTCACATTCACACACTAGGGCCAATTTAGTGTTGCCAATCAACCTATCCCCAGGTGCATGTCTTTGGAAGTGGGAGGAAGCCGGAGTACCCGGAGGGAACCCACGCATTCACGGGGAGAACATGCAAACTCCACACAGAAAGATCTCGAGCCTGGATTTGAACCCAGGACTGTAGGACCTTCGTATTCTGAGGCAGACGCACTAACCCCTCTGCCACCGTGAAGCCCTATTTATATCTTGTTTAGGTTTTTGTTTTGTTGGTTTTATTCCTTTTTTTGTCATTGAAAACTTGTTTTATTGGCAAACGCACTAAATATAGGAAATATTTTCCCGCAAAAAATATCTTAAAGTGGAATATTTGATGTGAAGTAACACCACGTCCACAGATTCCAAATATAATTTGAAATGTGGACTCGTCAGACCACAGAACACCTTTCAACTTTGCATCAGTCCATCTTAGATGAGCTCGGGCCCAGCAAAGCCAGCGGCGTTCCTTGGTGTTGTTGATAAATGGGTTTTGCTTTGCATAGCAGAGTTTCAACTTGCACTTACAGATGTAGCGACCAACTGTATTAAGTGACAGTGGTTTTATGAAGTTTTCCTGAGCCCATGTGGTGATATCATTTACACACTGATGTCTGTTTTTGATGCAGTACTGCATGAGGGATCAACGGTCCGTAATATCATCGCTTACGTGCAGTGATTTCTCCAGATTTTACGGACCGTAGATGGTAAAATCCCTAAATTCCTTGCAATAGCTCGTTGAGAAATGTTGTTCTAAAACTGTTCGACAATTTGCTTACAAATTGGTGACCCTCGCCCCATCCTTGTTTGTGAATAACTTAGCATTTCATGGAACCTGTTTTTATACCCAATCATGGCACAAACCTGTTCCCAATTAGCCTGCACACCTGTGGGATGTTCCAAATAAGTGTTTGATGAGCATTCCTCAACTTCATCAGTATTTATTGCCACCTTTCCCAACTTCTTTGTCACGCGTTGCTGGCATTAAATTGTAAAGTTAATGATTATTTGCAAAAAAAAAATGTTTATCAGTTTGAACATCAAATATGTTGTCTTTGTATCATATTCAACTGAATATGGGTTGGTTGAAAAGGATTTGCAAATCATTTTATTCCGTTTATATTTACATCTAACACAATTTCCCAACTCATGTTTACCTAATTTTCTATGTTTACCTAAAAGTCGTAGATTTTGAAACTTGGCGCCATCTTAGAAGTATGCTTACATTTATTACATTAGCATTCCTCAACTTTATCAGTATTTATTGCCACCTTTCCCAACTTCTTTGTCACGTGTTGCTGGCATTAAATTCTAAAGTTAATGATTATTTGCAAAAAAAAAATGTTTATCAGTTTGAACAACAAATATGTTGTCTTTGTAGCATATTCAACTGAATATGGGTTGGTTGAAAAGGATTTGCAAATCATTGTATTCCGTTTATATTTACATCTAACACAATTTCCCAACTCATGTTTACCTAATTTTCTATGTGTACCTAAAAGTCGTAGCTTTTGAAACTTGGCGCCATCTTAGAAGTATGCTTACATTTATTACATTAGGATAATTTTGTATGTTTAAATCTAAAAATCATGGATTTTCACGGCCACAGTCTGACCCTGGAACAGTTTTTTTGCAAAAAAAAAAAGTTTGCACTCACTCCTTCTGCTCCTTGAGAGCCTTCCGGGCCTCCCGAGCGTTGGCATCGTCTAAAGTCTTCTTGTAGCAGTAAAGCACAACCCCGATGAGCCACAGCTGCAGAACCACGATCAGCACGTACATCACGATCTCCGAGATGACCGCCGTCGTCTCGCGGTTACCTTGGTGGCACGGGCGAGCGTTACCAACACAAATAGGACCCAAAGATGGCGGCCGGCCCACGGGGCTCACCCACTGACACCACGCTGAGCTCCACCTCCTTCTCCACGCTCACGCTTGGACGGTAGCCGGGGAGGATGAGCGTGCGCTGGAAAGTGCATCGGTATGTCCCCGCGTCCTCGGAAGTGACGTTGTTGATGGCGATGGCGCCCACCTGGACGTCCTCGCTTTGAGTCCCGAGCCAGTCCAGACGGCCCCTGAAGGCCTCGTGGAGGACGTCAGCACTCGGGTGGTCGTAGTGGAAAATCTGACAAAGAAATTACGGGTAAGACTCTTTGGGCGCCAAACAATTTGATCCGAATCCGATTCCTGGGGCAACGATTCAAACCGATTCTCACGATGTAGTAAAGGCATACTTGCCAACCCTCCCGGAATTTTCGGGAGTCTCCCGAATATCAGCGCCTCTCCCGAAAACCTCCCGGAAGAAATTTTCTCCCGCAAATCTCCCGAAAATCACGCCCCCTCCAGCTCCATGCGGACATGAGTGGGAACAGCCTGTTTTCACGTCCGCTTTCCTGTTATATAAACAGCTTGCCTGCCCAATCATGTTCCAACATCTACGGATTTTTAATAAAAAACTGCACACACAAGGACACGAAGCAGAAGAATGAGGAAGTTACAGCCATGGTGACGCCGTCTGTAATAGAGTGATTCTATGTTGTCTGTCGCCATGTCCTGGTGAATGTTGGCTATAGCGTTATGGGGTTGCTTTTTGATTGGCCAACGATTTACGTGGTGTTGCGCACCTGACGGCAAGTGACTGTCGCCAGTACGCAAATGGCAGAACAAAGGTTACTCAAATTGTGAAAGGTAAGTGTTGTTGTTGTTTTTTTTTAGTAACCAGCAAGCACAGTACAGTTAGTAGAACAACTGTGTTTTTATTACGGTGTGTTTGATAGGTGCTGTCGGAAATTCAACAATTTATTTTATTTATATATGTAATAAAATAAATATATATAGCTAGAATTCATTGAAAGTCAAGTATTTCTCATATATATATATATATATGAAATACTCGAGTTGGTGAATTATACTTGTCCCCTCTTAACCAACCCCGCCCAAACCACGCCTCCTTCCCACCCGCGACCACGTCCCCCCACCTCCCGAAATCGGAGGTCTCAAGGTTGGCAAGTATGATTAAAGGCCAAATGAAATGAGATTTTCTTATTTAAACGGGGATAGCAGGTCCATTCTATGAGTCATACTTGATCATTTCGCGATATTGCCATATTTTTGCTGAAAGGATTTATTAGAGAACATCGACGATAAAGTTCACAGCTTTTGGTCGCTAATAAAAAAGCCTTGCCTGTACCGGAAGTAGCAGACGATGTGCGCGTGACGTCACTGGTTGTAGGGCTCCTCACATTGTTTACAATCATGGCCACCAGTAGCTAGAGCGATACAGACCAAGAAAGCGACAATTTCCCCATTAATTTGACTGAAGATGAAAGATTCGTGGATGAGGATAGTGAGAGGGAAGGACTAGAAGAAGAAAAAAATACGAGGGCAGTGGGAGCGATTCAGATGTTATTAGACACATTTACTAGGATAATTCTGGAAAATCCCTTATCTGCTTATTGTGTTACTAGTGTTTTAGTGAGATTATATAGTCATACCTAAAAGTCGGATGGGTGAGGTGACCGCCAGTGTCTCTGAGGGAAGCCACGGAGGAGCCAAGAAAGTCACAGCTGCCTCTTTGACAGCTGCAGGAGGAACGACACGAGCTCCGCTCATGTCTACGGTAAGAGCCGACTTATTACCTCAATTTTCTCACCGGAACCTGTGGTAGAGAAACATGTTCGCTTGACCGCTCTGTTTCATATTAAAGCTTCACAACAAACAAAGAAACACCGGCTGTGTTTGTGTTGGTACAGCCGGCTGCAATATACCGCTTTCCACCAACATCTTTCTTATTTGTAGTCTCCATTATTAATTGAACAATTTGCAAAAAATTCAGCAACACAGATGTCCAGAATACTGTGTGATTATGCGATAAAAACAGACTACTTTTAGCCGTGATCGGTGCTGGGAGAACATGTCCGCTACCATCGGTGACGTCACGCGCACGCATCATCATACGCGTCATCATTCCGCAACGTTTTCAACAGGATACCTCGCGGGAAATTTAAAATTTAGTAAACTAAAAGATCGGAGATGTGGATGTGTATCGATGTTTCTGTGCCCCCTTAAACTCCAGGGCTCATCTTAAAGGCCTACTGAAACCCACTACTACCGACCACGCAGTCTGATAGTTTATATATCAATGATGAATTATTAACATTGCAACACATGCCAATACGGCCTTTTTAGTTTACTAAATTGCAATTTTAAATTTCCTGCGAGTTTCTTGTTGAAAACGTCGCGGAATGATGACGCGTGCGCGTGACGTCTCGGGTTGGAGAGGACATATTAGCCAGCACCACACATGGCTAAAAGTTGTCTCTTTTCATCGCATAATTACACAGTATTTTGGACATCTGTGTTGCTGAATCTTTTGCAATTTGTTCAATTAATAATGGAGACTATAAAGAAGAATGCTGTTGGTGGAAAGCGGTGTTTTGCAGCTGCCTTTAGCACCGAGACACAGCCAGTGTTTCTTTGTTTGTTGTGAAGCTTTAACACAGAGCGGTCAAGCAAACATGTTTCTCTACGTAAACTAGCAGGTTGTTGGATGGGAAAATTGTGATATTAAGTCAGCTCTTACCGGAGACTTTAGTGGATTATGCGACCTCCTCCTGTAGCTCAAAAAGGCAGCTGTGATCTTGGCTCCTCCATTGGCTTCTCTCTGAGACACTGGCGTTCACCGCAGCCATCCGACTTTCAGGTATGACTTTAGAATCTCACTAAAACACTATTAAAACAATAAGCAGATAAGGGATTTTCCAGAATTATCCTAGTAAATGTGTCTCATTAAATCTGAAACGGTCCCACTGCTGTCGCCTGGAGCCGTTGCCTTTTTTTTTTTCTTTTTTTAGTGCCTCACTAACTTTCCTCATCCACGAATCTTTCATCCTCGCTCAAATTAATGGGAAAATCGTCATTTTCTCGGTCCGAATAGCTCTTGCTGCTGGTGGCTATGATTATAAACAATGTGAGGATGTGAGGAGCCCTACAACTCGTGACGTCACGCGCACATCGTCTGCTTCTTCCGGTAAAGGCCAGGCTTTTTTATTATAATAATAAATAAATAAATGGGTTGTACTTGTATAGCGCTTTTCTACCTTCAAGGTACTCAAAGCGCTTTGACACTACTTCCACATTTACCCATTCACACACTGATGGAGGGAGCTGCCATGCAAGGCGCCAACAAGCACCCATCAGGAGCAAGGGTGAAGTGTCTTGCTCAGGACACAACGGACGTGACGAGGTTGGTACTAGGTGGGATTTGAACCAGGGACCCCCGGGTTGCGTACGGCCACTCTCCCACTGCGCCACGCCGTCCCTATTAGCGACCAAAAGTTGCGAACTTTATCGTCGATGTTCTCTACTCAATCCTTTCAGCAAAAAATATGGCAATATCGTGAAATGATCAAGTATGACACATAGAATGGACCTGCTATCCCCGTTTAAATAAGAAAATCTCATTTCAGTAGGCCTTTAAGCTAAAGCAAAAGCAGAAGTGAGGAGCCCACCTGAGCGAAGTGGTCTTCTCCTCGAGCTTTGAAGTGCCAGTCCACGGTTGTCCGGGCAATCACTTCCTCCCGTTTTTTGCAGGAGATGCATCCCAGCGTGAAGTCGCGGCCTTCCACCGCCTCCGTCTGGGAGTCCACCTCCGAGCAGCCGCCATGACACCGACACGCTGCCGGAGCCACAAAAACAACAATTTGGTGAGTGTTGAAGGTCCCAGGGACCCTTTTCCACTTTGGACACCCCTAATGTTGTCTTTCAAGATGATGAAATACATGACAAAAAACGTGTTTTAAAAACAGACACAATTCAAAGACTAATATTGGAATAAAATGCCGTAAAAAAGGGGGAAAAAAAACTTTTCCGCACCAAACCCGTATCTTTAGGTACACCTGAAAAAAAGTCAAACGAAAAGAACGACGCTAACGATGGTGGAACTCCGCCAATGCACAAGAATGCAGATTTACTGACATCAGACTGTATAATGCATATGTTCCTTCTTAACTGCACTTAAATGTAGAATATATCTATACTATTATATTATATATTATATATATAATACCGTATTTCCTTGAATTGCCGCCAGGGCGCTAATTAATGTAAAACCTCTTCTCACTCCTGCGCTTACCAAAGGCATTCGGTAAAAGTAAGCATGCGCTATTTATTTTAAAACCTCTTCTCAGTCCGGCACTTACCAAAGGTATGCAGTAAAAATGTGAGTGTGATGTAAGGTTGGACCTTAAATCCTACTGAATAGCTCTTAATCTTCCTCCCTTTAAGCGATTTCAAATTACCGGTATTGAAATAAACCTCCTCCATTTTGAAAATGATGACAGGGGAAGTGTCACGAGTTTGACCAGGCGGTAACACTAAGCATGCGCTAATTATTTTGCGAAGCGAGTTTGGCCCGGCAGTAATTCAAGGCAGGCGCTTACTAAATGTCCTGCGGCAATTCAAGGAAATACAGTATATGTTATATATTATTTATCATTATTATTGTCTATTGTGAGCGAACTGTGGTGCTGAATTTCCCCCAGGGATCAATAAAGTACTTTCTATTCTATTCTATTCTATTTATTTTTAAGTGTAAAGACACGTAAATTAGCTACAAAGCTAGTATAAAATATTAGCATGCTAATGGAAGAGACATTAGCATACTTCCAAGATGGTGCCAACAAGCTAGCATTAGAACAGGGGTCACCAAGCTTTTTGAAACCAAGAGCTACTTCTTGGGTACTGATTAATGCCAAGGACTACCAGTTTGATACACACTTAAATAAATTGCCAGAAATAGCCAATTTGCTCAATTTACCTTTAATAAATAAATATCTCTCTCTCTCTCTCTCTCTCTCTCTCTCTATATATATATATATATATATATATATATATATATATATATATATATATATATATATATAAATGGGTATTTCTGTCTATCATTCTGTCGTACATTTTTTTTTCCTTTTACGGAAAGTTTTTTGTAGAGAATAAATGATGAAAAAACACTTAATTATACGGTTTAAAAGAGGATTAAACACGAAAAAAATGAAAATAACATTTTCAATTTCGACTCTTTAAAATTCAAAATTCAACCGAAAAAAATGAATAGAAAAACTAGCTCATTCGAATCTTTTTGAAAAAAATAATTCATGGAACATCATTAGTATATTTTCCTGATTAAGATTCATTTGAAAATTTTGATGACATGTTTTAAATAGGTTAAAATCCAATCTGCACTTTGTTAGAATATATAACAAATTGGACCAAGCTATATTTCTAACAAAGACAAATCATTATTTCTTCTAGATTTTCCAGAACAAAATTTTTAAAAGAAATTCAAAAGACTTTGAAATAAAAATTTTATTTGATTCTACAGATTTTCTAGATTTGCCAGAATATTTTTTTGGAATTTTGATCATAAATTTGAATAAATAATTCACAAATATTCTTCGTGGAAAAAATAGAAGCTAAAATGAAGAATTAAATTAAAATGTATTTATTATTCTTTAAAAAAATACTTGAACATTGATTTAAATTGTCAAGAAATCAGAGGAAGGAATTTAAAAGGTAAAAAGGTATATGTGTTTAAAAATCCTAAAATCATTTTTAAGGTTGTATTTTTTTCTCTAAAATTGTCTTTCTGAAAGTTATAAGAAGCAAAGTAAAAAAAATAGATGAATTTATTTAAACAAGTGAAGACCAAGTCTTTAAAATATTTTCTTGGATTTTCAAATTCCATTTGAGTTTTATCTCTTAGAATTAAAAATGTCGAGCAAAGCGAGATCAGCTTGCTAGTAAATAAATGAAATGTAAAAAATAGAGGCAGCTCACTGGTATTTGATGTATTTTTATTTAGAAAAATATAAACATGTTCTATTTAAAAACTTAATAAAAAAAATAAATATATATATAGTGAAGTAAAGTAGAATGAATTATATTTATATAGCGCTTTTTCTCTAATGACTCAAAGCGCTTTACATATTGAAACCCAATATCTAATTTTTTTTACATTTAAACCAGTGTGGGTGGCACTGGGAGCAGGTGGGTAAAGCGTCCTGCCCAAGGACACAACGGCAGTGACTAGGATGGCGGAAGCGGGGATCGAACCTGGAACCCTCAAGTTGCTGTCCACAGCTGAGAAATCATTAGCCCACATGCGACAACGGTCTATGGTTAAGAAACTCTGATATCATGCAGTAATAAGCAGTGTTCTGAAAATTACTTTTAAAAAAGTATAAGTAAAAAGTTGTTGCTTTACCCCAAAAAAATAATTGAACTACTAACAAAATGATTCTTACATAAATGTGATTCATTACTGCAGAAAGTAATTCATGCGTTTATAAAAAAAAGATCAACTAGAGAGCCAATTTTGAAATTTAATTTTTAGTAACATCTTGAATTATTTGCCGAACTTGAGGCGCTTGCAAAGTTTGGGTAGTTTTCGTGCACATTAAGGGCCTCAAAATAATAATAAGTGCTCCGCTGCTCAGGTCCTAAATATCGGTTTGTGTGCGTGCCTTTAAAAGGCGGAGCTTGTTGCCAAGTGACGTCAGCGATAGAGACAGCACTCGCTAAATTGTGTTTGTTAGCTTAGCGCCGGCAATTTATCAACAGTGACGGAAGCTCTGTTGAGTCTTTTTCACAGGATTGTGTTACCTCTGGTTGGTTAAGGGATTGAACGTGCTCTCATATCTTCCTGTACACAAACGGGGTATTGTTTGGATGGCAAGCTTGTCTCTTCAATCCTTGATTTGTTGTTCATTATTCCCTCGTAGTAGTAGTAGTATATATGTGTGCGTGTATCGCATGTTTGCTGTGTGATGTTGCCTCCCTGTAGTTCTGTGGTTCTTAACCTGGGTTCGATCGAACCCTAGGGGTTCGGTGAGTCGGCCTGAGGGGTTCGGCGGAGCCAGTCAAGACCCACCCGACTCATCCATACTTGCCAACCTTGAGACCGGGAGATGGGGGCAGTGGGGGTTGAGGTGGGCGGGGTTTGGTGGTAGCGGGGGTGTATATTATAGATTCCAGAAGAGTTAGTGCTGCAAGGGTATTCTGGGTATTTGTTACGGTGCGGATCTTCTCCCCAAATGTGTTTGTCATTCTTGCTTGGTGTGGGTTCACAGTGTGGTGTGTATTTGTAACAGTGTTAAAGTTGTTTATACGGCCACCCTCAGTGTGACCTGTATGGCTGTTGACCAAGTATGCCTTGCATTCACTTATGTCAATCAATCAATCATCAATCAATGTTTATTTATATAGCCCCAAATCACAAATGTCTCAAAGGACTGCACAAATCATTACGACTACAACATCCTCGGAAGAACCCACAAAAGGGCAAGGAAAACTCACACCCAGTGGGCAGGGAGAATTCACATCCAGTGGGACGCCAGTGACAATGCTGACTATGAGAAACCTTGGAGAGGACCTCAGATGTGGGCAACCCCCCCTCTAGGGGACCGAAAGCAATGGATGTCGAGCGGGTCTAAGATGATACTGTGAAAGTTCAATCCATAGTGGCTCCAACACAGCCGCGAGAGTTCAGTTCAAGCGGATCCAAGACAGCAGCGAGAGTCCCGTCCACAGGAGACCATCTCAAGCGGAGGCGGATCAGCAGCGTAGAGATGTCCCCAACCGATACAGGCGAGCGGTCCATCCTGGGTCCCGACGAGCGGTCCATCCTGGGTCTCGACTCTGGACAGCCAGTACTTCATCCATGGTCATCGGACCGGACCCCCTCCACAAGGGTGGGGGGGACATAGGAGAAAGAAAAGAAGCGGCAGATCAACTGGTCTAAAAAGGAGGTCTATTTAAAGGCTAGAGTATACAGATGAGTTTTAAGGTGAGACTTAAATGCTTCTACTGAGGTAGCATCTCGAACTGTTACCGGGAGGGCATTCCAGAGTACTGGAGCCCGAACGGAAAACGCTCTATAGCCCGCAGACTTTTTTTGGGCTCTAGGAATCACTAATAAGCCGGAGTCTTTTGAACGCAGATTTCTTGCCGGGACATATGGTACAATACAATCGGCAAGATAGGCTGGAGCTAGACCGTGTAGTATTTTATACGTAATTAGTAAAACCTTAAAGTCACATCTTAAGTGCACAGGAAGCCAGTGCAGGTGTAATATGATCAAACTTTCTAAAAGCCACATAAATGATGTGGATGCGCCGACAAGCTGTTAGTACGGAGGAAAATCGGACATGACGACAGGTTGGAGAGGACGCTAAAGGAGAATGGTTGCCCCGGGAGATTTTCGGGAGGTGCACTGGAATTCGCGATTCTCCTGGAAAAATCGGGAGGGTTGGCAAGTATGGACTCATCGTGTAAATAAAAACTTCTCGATATCGGCGTATCATGGATAAATACGGCAACAGCAGAAGTCACACTGATTTGCAGGTCTGTAATTTGTTGTGAGTTCATGCTAGGTTCATTTTGTACACCATGAAAAAAAAACATATAACTTTGTCTTGAATTTCAATCAATCAATCAATCAATGTTTACTTATATAGCCCTAAATCACTAGTGTCTCAAAGGGCTGCACAAACCACCACGACATCCTCGGTAGGCCCACATAAGGGCAAGGAAAACTCACACCCAGTGGGACATCGGTGACAATGATGACTATGAGAACCTTGGAGAGGAAAGCAATGGATGTTGAGCGGGTCTAACATGATACTGTGAAAGTTCAATCCATAATGGATCCAACACAGTCGCGAGAGTCCAGTCCAAAGCGGATCCAACACAGCAGCGAGAGTCCCGTTCACAGCGGAGCCAGCAGGAAACCATCCCAAGCGGAGGCGGAACAGCGGCGCAGAGATGTCCCCAGCCGATACACAGGCAAGCAGTACATGGCCACCGGATCGGACCGGACCCCCTCCACAAGGGAGAGTGGGACATAGAAGAAAAAGAAAAGAAACGGCAGATCAACTGGTCTAAAAAGGGAGTCTATTTAAAGGCTAGAGTATACAAATTAGTTTTAAGGTGAGACTTAAATGCTTCTACTGAGGTGGCATCTCGAACTGTTACTGGGAGGGCATTCCAGAATACTGGAGCCCGAAATGAAAACGCTCTATAGCCCGCAGACTTTTTTTGGGCTTTGGGAATCACTAATAAGCCGGAGTCCTTTGAACGCAGATTTCTTGCCGGGACATATGGTACAATACAATCGGCAAGATAGGGTGGAGCTAGACCGTGTAGTATTTTATACGTAAGTAGTAAAACCTTAAAGTCACATCTTAAGTGCACAGGAAGCCAGTGCAGGTGAGCCAGTACAGGCGTAATATGATCAAACTTTACAAATGAGTTTTAAGGTGAGACTTGAATGCTTCTACTGAGGTGGCATCTCGAACTGTTACCGGGAGGGCATTCTAGAGTACTGGAGCCCGAACGGAAAACGCTCTATAGCCCACAATTTGAATAAAAAAAACATTTTATTTTTCACAAAAGAAGGATTCGGTGAATGCGCGTTTGAAACTGGTGGGATTCAGAACCTCCAACAAGGTTAAGAACCACTGCTCCAGTTGATGTTAGTGCGGTGCTTGCTTGTTACTTTCATTAATAAAAAATATATTTTTCCTCTTTGCACTTGCTTCTAACGTACACAAAAGTAATTCATTAGGTTACTGTATTTTCCGGACTATAAGGCGCACTTTCATTTTCTCAAAACTTATTACCCGGTGAGGCTAATGTACGGAATCATTTTGGTTGTGCTTACCGACCTCGAAGCTCTTTTATTTGGTATATGGTGACCAGTAGATGTCAGTCACACATAAGAGACACATGTAGACTGCAATATGATGTCAGTCACACATAAGAGATACGTGCGGACTGCAATATGATGTCAGTCACACATAAGAGATACGTGTAGACTGCAATATGACTCGAGTAAACATCACAAAAAGGTTATATGATCCATTGAAAATATAGAACATTACAAACGGCACTCAGAAATCTATCAAACGGTTTTAGTACGACTTTGCTAAGCTATGAAGCCGCACCGCTTGATGGATTGGACTGTGCTATAACATACCAGTATCATTATGGTGTGTGTATAAGGTAAGACATTATCATTATCAATAGTATGCAAACGCAACTTTTCTTACCTTCTGGTACCTACTGATCTGTATTTGGGACCTGCATAAATCCTGAAAATTTCCGCGAGTCCGCCTTTGTGGTCCATGTCAACGCCTTATGTATGAAAATAGACCTGCGTAGACCATACTTGCCAACCCTCCCGATTTTTCCGGGAGACTCCCGAATTTCAGTGCCCCTCCCGAAAATCTCCCGGGGCAACCATTCTCCTGAGTTTCTCCCGATTTCCACCCGGAAAACAATATTGGGGGCGTGCCTTAAAAGCATGGCCTTCAGCGTCCTCTGTCGCCTGAAAAGGAAACTATTATATACGTCTTCATTATCCATAGGTTTATCTATATATCCCAGGCACAGAGCTATTTCTCAGCGTGTGTTTATCCCAGCCGGCACGTTAATACACTGACACACAACATCCCGATTCCCATCATGCGGTGCTTCAAAACTACGGCAAGTAGTAATGTCCAAAAACATAACAGAGACGAAGCAGAAGAACGAAGAAGAGACATGGAGATGATGAGTTAAAAGAAGAAGTACGCTTGCAAGTTCCAAAATGATTGGAAAAAAATCATTTCAGTTCATCCAGGACAGCTGCCTGCAAATTTTGTAGATCTGACTTCTCCATTGAACACGGTGGCTGAATGGATATAGTCATTCATGAACGGATATATATATATATATACATACATATATATATGTATACAGTGGGGCAAAAAAGTATTTAGTCAGCCACCGATTGTGCAAGTTCTCCCACTTAAAATGATGACAGAGGTCTGTAATTTTCATCATAGGTACACTTCAACTGTGAGAGACAGAATGTGGGGTAAAAAATCCAGGAATTCACATTATAGGAATTTTAAAGAATTTATTTGTAAATTATGGTGGAAAATAAGTACTTGGTCAACCATTCAAAGCTCTCACTGATGGAAGGAGGTTTTGGCTCAAAATCTCACGATACATGGCCCCATTCATAATTTCCTTAAGACGGATCAGTCATCCTGTCCCCTTAGCAGAAAAACAGCCCCAAAGCATGATGTTTCCACCCCCATGCTTTACAGTAGGTTTGGTGTTCTTGGGATTCAATTCAGTATTCTTCTTCCTCCAAAGACGACAAGTTGAGTTTATACCAAAAATGGATACATGGATGATACAACAGAGGATTGGGAGAATGTCATGTGGTCAGATGAAACCAAAATAGAACTTTTTGGTATAAACTCATCTCGTCCTGTTTGGAGGAAGAAGAATACTGAGTTGCATCCCAAGAACACCAGACCTACTGTGAAGCATGGGGGTGGGAACATCATGCTTTGGGGCTGTTTGTCTGCTAAGGGGACAGGACGATTGATCCGTGTTAAGGAAAGAATGAATGGGGCTAAAACCTCCTTCCATCAGTGAGAGCTTTGAATGGTTGACCAAATACTTATTTTCCACCATCATTTACAAATAAATTCTTTAAAATTCCTACAATGTGAATTCCTGGATGTTTTTTTTCACATTCTGTCTCTCACAGTAGAAGTGTACCTATGATGAAAATTACAGACCTCTGTCATCATTTTAAGTGGGAGAACTTGCAAAATCGGTGGCTGACTAAATACTTTTTTGCCCCGCTCTATATATGTATAAGAAATACTTGAAAATATATACACCCCCTCACTAATCCCCACCCCATTCCCCACCCGTCGTTTCCCTAATTCAGAGATCTCAAAGTTGGCAAGTATGGCATAAACCCGCTCGTCGGCAGTGCGCCTTATAAACTGGATTGCCCTTCGGTCCGAAAAATACGGTGCTCGTCGCCAGTAAAAGTAACGTTAGCAACACCCTTGCTATATAACATTGTTATTACAGACATTGGCGATACGTATATTAAATAGTGATCAAATACAAATTTGTTATTTTTAATATTACTATTAGAATTGACTCTTGTAGCGGTTTTAGTGGGGACAGTAGGACTCACCAAGCAGGCCGAAGACCAGGAAAAGAGTCCACCGGACTTGAGCGGCAGCCATTAAAGTCCCACACAGTGTCCACAAAGCCTTTCCCATCTGTCCACATGCAAATCATACCAGCTTCATCTGCGTCATTTTAAACGTTGACAAAATTCTCCCAAAGTAGTTTGCGGTCTCTTCCGAAGCCTTGGTCGGACTTTTCAGGCGGTTTATATTTAGAGGGTGTCAATAATCCGGATGGGTGCTGAGAGCCAAGAAGGGAAATTGGAGATGAGGAGACTTTCACACAAGGATAAGTCATCCAAGGGACCATTAATAACATCCATAGGAACATATTTATCATAAATATGATGTATAATAAGCATTTGTGGACTGGCTGCACTGGCTACTGGTACACTAAAAATGCAACTTTAAGGTTTTATTCCTTACTTACAAAATATCTTATCTTGCTGACTCTATTGTGCTCTACGTTCCGTCCCAAGAACGCCGGCTTGTTAGTGATTCCCAGAACCCAAAAGGGTCTGCAGGCGCTCGAGCAAAGGTGTCCAAACTACGCTGGTCGCCATCAAGTGGACAATGCAAGCAATTCAGGTTAATGACCTTTATGTAACGCCGGTTCGGCATTGTGGTACCGGGTTCGATTCCCTCGAGGATGCGTCAAACGAAGAACACAACAAAGGTAAGATCTAAGAAATGTATTAACAAAAAGTGAGCTCTGAACAAAAACACTGGAGCTAATAAAAATGGAAACAAAAGACGCTAGCGTGAAAGCTAGGAAATATAAAGAACTAAGATTTGGCACGATGGCACAAAAAATGAAAACAAAGATGATTAGCATGTGAGCTAAAGATGACAACAAAGTGGCTTAGCTAATGAGCTAGCGAGAAAAACATACCTGACGTTACTTGTTGCATGTGAGCAAATTAGAGTCCCAGAAAGAATAAACAGAAGAGGCTGGCTTATAAAGGGAAGGTAATTAGCAGAGAACAGGTGTGCAGGAACCGGGAGTAACAGCTGAAACTAATAAGTTACCATGGTGATGGACTAAACGGGAAATAAACGGATCAGACGGAGAATGAGAACAAAGACGGAAAAATAAACAATATTTGAAGATCCGAGACACGGATCGCAACACTTTAATTGTTGAATGCGATCATGGACAGCATTGATTTATACGACTCAATGCAAACAACCTTCCCTAGTCATAGTGCAAAATAGAAAAAAAATCCAACTAATACAAAATGTCAACACACACGATCACACATGACACAACCCGCTAACCAATTTCTGTGGATATTGTAAAAAAAAAAAATGCCCACACATCATAAAACATTCTAAATGACACCAATTTAAATCCCCTGCAATGCATGATGGGAAAAATGCAAAACACTCTCTGCACACTTATCCATGTTTGGCACATTTTAGCTGCTTGATATTTCTGACTGATTACAACACTTTAAAAGAGGTCGTCAAGGAAGTAAACAAGGTAGGAGTCAAACTTTCACATACTCTTATTATCCAATTATATCAGTTAATATTAATATGTAGACATACATGCATACATACATACATACATACATAATTACATGCATACATACATACATACATGCATACATACATACATACATACATACATACATACATACACAGTACATACATACATACATACATACATACATACATACATACATACATACATACATACATGCATGCATGCATGCATACATACATACATGCATGCATGCATACATACATACATACATACATACATACATGCATACATACATACATACATACATACATACACAGTACATACATACATACATGCATGCATACATACATACATACATACATGCATACATACATACATACATACATACATACATACACAGTACATACAGTACATACATACATGCATACATACATACATACATACATACATACATACATACATACATGCATGCATACATGCATGCATACATGCATACATACATACATACATACATACATACATACATACATACATACATACATACATACATACATACATACATACATACATACATACATACATACACAGTACATACATACATACATGCATACATACATACATACATACACAGTACATACATACATACATGCATACATACATACATACATACATACATACATACATACATACATACATACATACATACATACATACATACATACATACATACATACATACATACATACATACATACATACATACATACATACATACATACATGTATACATACATACACAGTACAGGCCAAAAGTTTGGACACCCTTTCTCCTCATTCAATGTGTTTTCTTTATTTCCATGACTATTTACATTGTAGATTGTCATTGAAGACATCAAAACTATGAATGAACACATGTGGAGTTACTTAACAAAAACAGGTGAAATAACTGAAAACATGTTTTGTATTCTAGTTTCTTCAAAATAGCCACCCTTTGCTCTGATTACTGCTTCGCACACTCTTGGCATTCTCTCAACGAGCTTCAAGCACACCTGTGAAGTAAAAACCATTTCAGGTGAGTACCTCTTGAAGACTATAGCTATTTCATAGATTACACATGCAATCTAAAAAATACCGTGTACTATTAGCGGTACTGCGAGTCTCATGTACTATATGGAGCGTCACCAGGGAGACACTCATTTACGGTGCCAGCATGGTGTGATGGGTAGAGCAGGTTCGCTCCCCACCTCTTGCCATCCAAATCACTGCCGTTGTGTCCTTGGGCAGGACACTTCACCCCTTGCCCTCACACTGGTGAATAAATAATAGTTAGTGGCCATCGGCGCAAACTTTTGCTTCCACTTCCACGCTTCTGTCAGTCTATCCGAGGGCAGCTGTGGCCACAAATGTAGCTTACCACCACATTGGTGTGAATGTGGAGTGAATGAATGATGGTTTCCCACTTCTTTGTGAAGCATGTCTAGAAAAACGCTATATAAATTATTATTATTATTATTATCGTTGTTGTTGTTATTATTATCATTTACTGCATATTCATGTTATCATGTTCCTAGCTGCATACTTAAAAATGTTCTTTCATATAAGAAATGTTTTATTGCATAGCTCGGTTGGTAGAGTGGCTGTGCCAGCAACTTGAGGGTTGCAGGTTCGATTCCCGCTTCCGCCATCCTAGTCACTGCTGTTGTGTCCTTGGGCAAGACATTTTACCCACCTGCTCTCAGCGCCACCCACACTGGTTTAAATGTAAATTAGATATTGGGTTTCATTATGTAAAGCGCTTTGAGTCACTAGAGAAAAGCGCTATATAAATATAAGTCACTATTATTATATATTCTAAGTGGGGGGAAAAACGAACGTCATTAAAAAAAAAATGTAATTACTCCAAAACGCATTAAATTTGGTTTCATCAGCCACTTACGTCATCCAGCAGCTATAAAATTATAAAAGGAAATTGCTGAATAGACAAAATGCCAAATATTTTTACTATTTTATTTCTGACCTGCATAACTGTCAGCTTGCGCGTCCTTCTGACACATCCTAAGTAAAACGCTAAATAGTGCTCACAAAACGGCGATGAGTGTTGATAAATCACGTTAAATTAGCATTTTCTCCTCCCAGTATCGTGGCCGTTTTGATGATCAGCATATACTCAGCATATTATTGAAGACAGAGACGCAAAATGGATTATTCTGCTCACTTAACAGATAAAATCCACTTTGCACACGTTTTGCGTGTGCTATCAGGTTTACACGTGTTTTAGTGCAGACACACCTTTAGTAGATCAGGCCCTTGGTTGGATATTTTGGACTTTTCCTCTGAGATCACAGCAATTAGAGTGTCACCATGTGGCCCAGATATCAACCATTCATACATGCGACTCAAAATTAAACCGACATGAACTTTTATCAGCATGGACTCAAATTAATTATTTGACAGCAAACATTCACACTGCGAGTAAAAGTGCAAACACAACAGCACATATAACGCTTTTGACAAATCTCAGCGCAATCAATAAACAAAATTTGATGAGTGCTGTTATTTCCCCTTGCTCAAAAACACATATCTGCCCCGTAATAATTACATTTTTGTAATTTTTATAAATTTCATTTATCACATACAACAATGTAATAGATGTCATATAACACATACAACAAAGTAATAGATGTCATATATCACATACAACAATGTAATAGATGTCATATATCACATACAACAACGTAATAGATGTCATATATCACATACAACAATGTAATAGATGTCATATATCACATACAATGTAATAGATGTCATATATCACATACAACAACGTAGTAGATGTCATATATCACATACAACAACATAATAGATGTCATATATCACATACAACAATGTAATAGATGTCATATATCACATACAACAATGTAATAGATGTCATATATCACATACAACAACGTAGTAGATGTCATATAACACATAAAACAATGTAATAGATGTCATATAACACATACAACAAAGTAATAGATGTCATATATCACATACAACAATGTAATAGATGTCATATATCACATACAACAACGTAGTAGATGTCATATAACACATAAAACAATGTAATAGATGGGAGAGTGGCTGAGCAAAACCCGAGGGTCACTGGTTCAAATCCCACCTAGAACCAACCTCGTCACGTCCGTTGTGTCCTGAGCAAGACACTTCACCCTTGCTCCTGATGGGTGCTGGTTGGCGCCTTGCATGGCAGCTCCCTCCATCAGTGTGTGAATGTGTGTGTGAATGGGTAAATGTGGAAGTAGTGTCAAAGCGCTTTGAGTACCTTGAAGGTAGAAAAGCGCTATACAAGTACAACCCATTTATTTATTTATATATTACATACAACAATATAATAGGTGTCACGCCCGTGGACTATGTTGTGTTTTTGTTATGTTTGGTCATGTTATGTTTTGCTTTTTTGGACATTCAGTTCTGGCGTTTTGCACTTCCTGGTTTGTTTGGTTTCCATAGTTACTCATTAGTTTCCACTTGGTCTCCAAGTCACGCCCCTGTTCTCAGCCTCACACCTCTTAGTAATCATCATCATAGTCATTATGTAAACCATTCTGTTTCTGTCCTCGTCCTGGCAACTTTACCTACCGACCTACCCTCATGACCACGCACATACCTGTCCCTCATCTACCTTCATGCCTTGCCAGGCTGTTTGTTAAGTTACTCATTAGTTTCCACTTGGTCTCCAAGTCACGCCCCTGTTCTCAGCCTCACACCTCTTAGTAATCATCATCATAGTCATTATGTAAACCATTCTGTTTCTGTCCTCGTCCTGGCAACTTTACCTACCGACCTACCCTCATGACCACGCACATACCTGTCCCTCATCTACCTTCATGCCTTGCCAGGCTGTTTGTTAAGTTACTCATTAGTTTCCACTTGGTCTCCAAGTCACGCCCCTGTTCTCAGCCTCACACCTCTTAGTAATCATCATCATAGTCATTATGTAAACCATTCTGTTTCTGTCCTCGTCCTGGCAACTTTACCTACCGACCTACCCTCATGACCACGCACATACCTGTCCCTCATCTACCTTCATGCCTTGCCAGGCTGTTTGTTATTCAGTCTATACCACGTAAGTTTTTGGTTTGTTTTGTGCCACAGTTAGTATATTTTGTTCCTTTGTATATCGTCATGCCATTGTGCTGTTTGTTTTTTCATTATAGTCTAGTTTATTCTCTGCCACTGTGCGCGCCTTTTGTTTTTCTGTTTTGAATTATAGTGTTAAATAAATTAAACCTGTACTTACATTCACGTCTGGCTCGTGCCAATCATGCTCTGCGTAGAAGAAGCAAAACAAATCCAAGTACAAGTCTTGACAATAGGTGTCATATTTTACATAAAACAACATATTAGATGTCATATATCACATACAACAACATATTAGATGTCATACATGACGTACAACAACGTCATAGATGTTATATATCACATACAACAACATAATAGGTGTCATATATCACATACAACAAAATAATAGGTGTCATATATCACATACAACAATGTAATAGATGTCATATATCACATACAACAATGTAATAGATGTCATATATCACATACAAAAATGTGGTTAATGTCATATATCACATACTACAATGTAGTAAATGTTATATATCATATACAACATTGTAATAGATGTCATATATAACATACAACAACGTAATTGAGCTCATATATCACATACAACAAAGTAATAGGTGTCATATATCACATTACAGCAACGTAATGGATGTCATATAATACATACAACAATGTAATAGATGTCATATATCACATACAAATATGTAGTAAATGTCATATATCACATACAAAATCGTAATAGATGTCATGTGGAGGGGGTCCGGTCCGATGACCATGGATGAAGTACTGGCTGTCCAGAGTCGAGACCCAGGATGGACCGCTCGTCGGGACCCAGGATGGACCGCTCGCCTGTATCGGTTGGGGACGTCTCTACGCTGCTGATCCGCCTCCGCTTGAGATGGTTTCCTGTGGACGGGACTCTCGCTGCTGTCTTAGATCCGCTTGAACTGAACTCTCGCGGCTGTGTTGGAGCCACTATGGATTGAACTTTCACAGTATCATGTTAGACCCGCTCGACATCCATTGCTTTCGGTCCCCTAGAGAGGGGGGGTTGCCCACATCTGAGGTCCTCTCCAAGGTCAGCATTGTCACTGGCGTCCCACTGGATGTGAATTCTCTCTGCCCACTGGGTGTGAGTTTTCCTTGCCCTTTTGTGGGTTCTTCCGAGGATGTTGTAGTCGTAATGATTTGTGCAGTCCTTTGAGACATTTGTGATTTGGGGCTATATAAATAAACATTGATTGATTGATTGAACAGTCTCTTGTCTTGCGGAGCTGTCGCTTCTGTTCGGCTTTATGGATCCGTTTTTCCTCAAAGTCTGCTACACCATGCCAGACTGCAGAGCGCCAGTTTGGACGGTGTTGGGCAACGGCTTCCCAGGTCTCTGGGTCCAGACCACAGCCCTTGAGACTGGTTTTTAGGGTGTCCTTAAAGCGTTTCCGCTGTCCGCCGCGTGAGCGCTTTCCATGGTGCAGTTCACCGTAAAGAAGCATTTTTGGTAGGCGTTCGTTTGACATACGGCAGACATGGCCAGCCCATCTCAGCTGGGAACGCTTGAGGATGGCACAGATGCTCTCCATCTCAGCCCTGTGGAGGACCTCAGTGTCTGGGATCTTGTCCTGCCAACTGATATTGAGCAGCTTCCTGAGGGATCTCATGTGGAAGGCGTTAAGTTTTTTAGCATGCCGGCTGTATACAGTCCAGGTCTCACAGGCATACAGCAGGGCGGGTAGGACAACAGCACGGTAGACCTTTAGTTTGGTCCGTAGGCTTAGCCCTCTGCGCTCCCAGACAGAACTGCGGAGTCGGCCGAATGCAGCACTTCCATGCGCTATCCTATGCGTGACTTCCTCGTCGATGTTGCCCATGCGTGACAAGGTGCTACCCAGTTAGACATGTTAGATGTCATATATCACATACAACAATGTAATAGATGTCATATATCACATAAACCAATGTAGTAGATGTCATATATAACATACAACATTGTAATAGATGTCATATATCACATACAACATTGTAATAGATGTCATATATCACATACAACATCGTAATAGATGTCATATATCACATAAAACATTGTAATAGATGTCATATATCACATACAACAATGTAGTAGATGTCATATATCACATACAACAATGTAATAGATGTCATATTTCACATACAACAATGTAAAATACGTCATATATCACATACAACAATGTAATAGATGTCATATATCACATACAACAATGTAATAGATGTCATATATCACATACAATAAAGTAGTAGATTGCATATATTCCAGATTTCGTTCCTTCTTCCGCCATCCTTGGGAGGGAAACTTTAGCCACATGCTCGCTGTGCCACCCACGCTGTTTTAAATGTAGCTTGAAGATGTAGATCAGGGGCGCTCACACTTTTTCTGCAGGCGAGCTACTTTTCAATTGACCAAGTCGAGGAGATCTACCTCATTCCTATTTATAATTTATATTTATTTATTTATGAAAGAGACATTTTTGTTAACAAGTTAATGGTGTTTAATGATAATACAAGTATGTTTAACACACATAGATTCCTTTCTTTCATGAAGACAAGAATATAAGTTGGTGTATTACCTGATTCTGATGACTTGCATTGATTGGAATTAGACAGTGGTGCTGATAACGTCCGCATTTTCAAATAGAGGGAAAAAAAAAGTCCTCCTTTCTGTCCAATACCACATGAAAGCGGTTGGATTTGGCATCTCATTTGTCCAACTTGCATACTCGTTTTTACACACTTTGTTATGAGAGTAGCATATGTGTGTGGCCCTTTAATGTCTGGCAGCAGGTGAGTGACGTCAGTGAGTGTGCGGGTGGGCAAGCAAGTGAGAAAGCGGTCGCTGAGGGCGGGGGAGAAATACATTGGCATCAAACTCCGTAGCTTGCTAGCTTGTGCACGCTAGCTTTCTGAGACTCTTATATATACCGTCGATCATAATATTTTATTAGAACGTATCAAAACACGAATTGGTATGTCAGACTTAGCCCTGTCTTGGTTTAACTCTTATCTTACTGATAGGATGCAGTGTGTCTCCCATAACAATGTGACCTCGGACTACGTTAAGGTAACGTGTGGAGTTCCCCAGGGTTCGGTCCTTGGCCCTGCACTCTTCAGCATCTACATGCTGCCGCTAGGTGACATCATACGCAAATACGGTATTAGCTTTCACTGTTATGCTGATGACACCCAACTCTACATGCCCCTAAAGCTGACCAACACGCCGGATTGTAGTCAGCTGGAGGCGTGTCTTAATGAAATTAAACAATGGATGTCCGCTAACTTTTTGCAACTCAACGCCAAAAAAACGGAAATGCTGATTATCGGTCCTGCTAGACACCGAACTCTATTTAATAATACAACTCTAACATTTGACAACCAAACAATTAAACAAGGCGACACGGTAAAGAATCTGGGTATTATCTTCGACCCAACTCTCTCCTTTGAGGCACACATTAAAAGCGTTACTAAAACGGCCTTCTTTCATCTCCGTAACATTGCTAAAATTCGCTCCATTCTGTCCACTAAAGACGCTGAGATCATTATCCATGCGTTTGTTACGTCTCGCCTCGACTACTGTAACGTATTATTTTCGGGTCTCCCCATGTCTAGCATTAAAAGATTACAGTTGGTACAAAATGCGGCTGCTAGACTTTTGACAAGAACAAGAACGTTTGATCACATTACGCCTGTACTGGCTCACCTGCACTGGCTTCCTGTGCACTTAAGATGTGACTTTAAGGTTTTACTACTTACGTATAAAATACTACACGGTCTAGCTCCATCTTATCTTGCCGATTGTATTGTACCATATGTCCCGGCAAGAAATCTGCGTTCAAAGGACTCCGGCTTATTAGTGATTCCCAAAGCCCAAAAAAAGTCTGCGGGCTATAGAGCATTTTCCGTTCGGGCTCCAGTACTCTGGAATGCCCTCCCGGTAACAGTTCGCGATGCCACCTCAGTAGAAGCATTTAAGTCTCACCTTAAAACTCATTTGTATAGTCTAGCCTTTAAATAGACTCCCTTTTTATACCAGTTGATCTGCCGTTTCTTTTCTTTTTCTTCTATGTCCCACTCTCCCGTGTGGAGGGGGTCCGGTCCGATCCGGTGGCCATGTACTGCTCGCCTGTGTATCGGCTGGGGACATCTCTGCGCTGCTGGTCCGCCTACGCTTGGGATGGTTTCCTGCTGGCTCCGCTGTGAACGGGACTCTCGCTGCTGTGTCTTGGATCCTCTTTGGACTGGACTCTCGCGACTGTGTTGTATCCATTGTGGATTGAACTTTCACAGTATCATGTTAGACCCGCTCGACATCCATTGCTTTCCTCCTCTCTAAGGTTCTCATAGTCATTATTGTCACCGACGTCCCACTGGGTCATTATTGTCACCGATGTCCCACTGGGTGTGAGTTTTCCTTGCCCTTATGTGGGCCTACCGAGGATGTCGTGGTGGTTTGTGCAGCCCTTTGAGACACTAGTGATTTAGGGCTATATAAGTAAACATTGATTGATTGATTGATTGATTTTGTTAGCACAGGCAGGATGAAACAGGTCTTTTATGGTGAAGACAGGAACTGTGCAGTCGGTCTTTAGAGTTTTGACAGTAGGTACGGAGTCTCTAGAAATAAAATGTGTTTCTCTGCGTCCGCCCTGTTAGTGATTTTTTTCTTAAATATGAGCTCGCAGCATTCAGCGTCATCTCACAAGATCCTCGGGTGCCGAGAATGTCAAACAACTGACGAAAGTGAAGTCTTGGTATGATTGATGATTGCTCATTTTTATGTCTATTTTTTAATGCCTGGCTTGAGATCGACTGACACACCCTCCGAGATCGACCAGTCGATCGCGATCGACGTAATGCCCACCCCTGATGTAGATTATGGCTTTCACGATGTAAAGCATTATATTAGTATAATTCACTCACTTCACTGAAGAGAAACAAAGTGATCCGATTTGACCGATAGATATTAAGAGCAATTATATTTTCATTTATTACAGTGTTGACATGTTTTACAGTAAATTGTTGTTAAAATGAAGTACAACTAATGTGTTTTTTTGTATATTCCAGAGAGTCTAGTACAGGGGTGGGCATTACGTCGATCTCGGAGGGTGTGTCAGTCGATCACAAGCCAGGCATTAAAAAATAGACATAAAAATGAGCAATCATCAATCATACCAAGACTTCACTTTCGTCAGTTGTTTGACATTCTCGGCACTTGGGGATCTTGTGAGATGACGCTGGCTGCTGCAAGCTCATATTTAAGAAAACAATCACTGATAAGACGGAGAGAAACACTTTTTATTTCAACAGACTCTTGGGCCGTACCTGCTGTCAAAACTCTAAAGACCGACTGCATTGTTCCTGTCTTCACCATAAAAGACCTGCTTCATCCTGCCTGTGCTAACAAAATAAGTGTCTCAGAAAGCTAGCGAGCTACGGCGTTTGAAGCCAATGTATTTCTCCCCCGCCCTCAGCGACCGCTCCCTCTCCTCGCTCGCCAACACACTCACTGACGTCACTCACCTGCTGTCAACACATTAAAGGGCCACACACACGTATGCTACTCTCATAACAAAGTGTTTAAAAACAAATATGCAAGTTGGACAAATGAGATGCCAAATCCAACCACTTTCATGTGGTATTGGACAGAAAAGAGGACTTTTTTTTCCCTCCATTTGAAAATGCGGACGTTATCAGCACCACTGTCTGATTCCAATCACTGCAAGTCTGTCAGGGGTATTTGTTGATGAACCCCAAGATGCAGAGATGGAGGCAGGCATTAGATCTGAAGACATGATTTAATATAAATAATAGAAAAAGAACAAAGAAAAAGCACGCACGTGGGCGGAATAACAAACTAAGGGAGATAGCACTGGGAGCTAGAAAACAAAAATGAACTTTAGCATGGAAGCTAGAGGATAACAAACAGAAAAACTGGAACCGCTTACCGCTACGACGACCAGGACAAAATGTACCATGACAGGTTGTATCTGTAACAAAACGACAGGCAGCACGACAAGAGTGATATGTGACAACGACAATACAAGTCCGAATGACAATACAATGATCCAGCAACTGACACAAGACAAAGGAGGTACAAATAGGGGCCGGCTGATTGGCAACAGGTGTGGCCAGATGCCAATAAGCCGCAGCTGAGGGGGAACACAGCACTCAGGGAACAAGACAGGAAGCTGACAAAACAAGAGCACTAGACAGGAACTAAGGACAGGAAATACTAAACACACTTGAGGAGGAACACACTACTCTGGGAACAAGACAGGAAGCTGACAAATTAAGAGCACTTGACAGGAACTAAAAGACAGGAAATACTAAACACAGGAAACAGACTAATGCAGAGGAAAAAACTAAAACAGGGGCAAGCCTGACAAAGTCATCAGAATCAAATACACCAACTTATATTCTTGTCTTCATGAAAGAAATTAATCTATATGTGGTAAACATGCTTGTATTATCATTAAACACCATTAACTTGTTAAAAAAATGTCTCTTTAATAAATAAATAAAAATTAAAAATATGAATGAGGTAGATCTCCTCGACTTGGTCTATTGAAAAGTAGCCCGCCAGCATTTTGAAAAAATGTGAGCACCCCTGGTCTAGTGCTTTTTGCCAGGGTTGTGTGTATTGCAAATAAAACAAAATCAAATAAAGTCAGGGCTGACAAAACAGGCCTCAGGTTGTGGAAGACATCAAACACACTGATGTTTGTTTTGCAGGGTCAAAAGTAAACACGGCACATTGAGAGGCCTTGATAGCCTTCAAAAACATTAAAAAGGCACACAGTCGATAGGATGACATGCGTAGTGTCACTTTGTGTGTGTATGGGGGGAGAGGGGAGGGGGTTCTTGTATTTCTACCCTTCTTGAGACACCCACAAGGAAAAAATACCTTTCATATGAGGACAGGTGAACAAGTTAGGACATAAATCATGGTCCAAATACAGAAAACCTTTGCATCTAAATAGAGAGCCAAATACTAAAATCCGTGAACATTGCTCCAAAGTCAGGATTTTTTTGTTGATTTCATGTGCATACAAAAGTAAACATTGACAGGTGCAAAGGCAGCAATATATGATAAAACCAGACGGCAGCTAAAGAAGGACTTCCCTATTCATACCTGAAAAAACCCGGCCGGTGAACAGCTGATTTTACAACTTCCGTTGCTGACGTAATACGACCCGCGTCCCATATGTGACCGTTGGATGAACAAATACAATGCGGCACTAAGACTATAGTGGCCATTAACAGTTAAGCTTCTACAGCTCGGTTGCCCAAAGTGCGGCACAGGGGCCATCTGCGGTCCGTGACTCCTTTGTCATCGTCCTTAAGCACAATACTAAAAACAAAAAATAGAGATAAAATTTGCACCCCTGGTGGTGAAATCTATCAAAATTGGGCTGGTCCCAAAAAGGAGAGATTTTTTCGAATTGACTGTGTATTCTCGTAAAATTATTAAATTTGTATGTAAAACTATTTATTTTTTTATGCAAAATCGGTATAGCTCGGTTGGTAGAGTGGCCGGGCCAGCAACTTGAGGGTTGCAGGTTCGATTCCCGCTTCTGCCAGCCTAGTCACTGCCGTTGTGTCCTTGGGCAAGACACTTTACCCACCTGCTCCCAGTGCCACCCACACTGGTTTAAATGTAACTTAAATATTGGGTTTCACTATGTAAAGCGCTTTGAGTCACTAGAAAAAAGCGCTATATAAAATATAATTCACTTCACTTGTTAATGCAAAATGGTGACATTTGTCTAATAGAAGTCTGACTTTTGTCACCATATTGCCAATTTTTTTGTTCTAGTACTTTTTTTTTTATTGTAAAGAATAATAAATACATTTTAATTTTGTCACAAGATTGCCATTTTTTTTGTTCAAGTACTTTTTTTTATTGTAAAGAATAATAAATACATTTTAATTTAATCCTTCATTTTAGCTTCTGTTTTTTCGACGAAGAATATTTGTGAAATATTTCTTCAAACTTATTATGATTAAAATTCCCCAAAAAATATTCTGGCAAATCTAGGAAATCTGTAGAATCAAATTTAAATCTTATTTCAAAGTCTTTTGAATTTCTTTTAAAATTTTTGTTTTGGAAAATCTAGAAGAAATAATGATTTGTCGTTGTTAGACATATAGCTTGGTCCAATTTGTTATATATTCTAACAAAGTGCAGATTGGATTTCAACCTATTTAAAACATGTCATCAATCAATCAATCAATCAATGTTTATTTATATAGCCCCAAATCACAAATGTCTCAAAGGACTGCACAAATCATTACGACTACAACATCCTCGGAAGAACCCACAAAAGGGCAAGGAAAACTCACACCCAGTGGGCAGGGAGAATTCACATTCAGTGGGACGCCAGCGACAATGCTGACTATGAGAAACCTTGGAGAGGACCTCAGATGTGGGCAACCCCCCCCCTCTAGGGGACCGAAAGCAATGGATGTCGAGCGGGTCCAACATGATACTGTGAAAGTTCAATCCATAGTGGCTCCAAGACAGCAGCGAGAGTCCCGTCCACAGGAAACCATCTGAAGCGGATCAGCAGCGTAGAGATGTCCCCAACCGATACAGGCGAGCGGTCCATCCTGGGTCCCGATGAGCGGTCCATCCTGGGTCTCGACTCTGCCAGTCAGTACTTCATCCATGGTCATCGGACCGGACCCCCTCCACAAGGGAGGGGGGGACATAGGAGAAAGAAAAGAAGCGGCAGATCAACTGGTCTAAAAAGGAGGTCTATTTAAAGGCTAGAGTATACAAATGAGTTTTAAGATGAGACTTCAACATTCTAAAATTAATCTTAATCAGGAAAAAATATTAATGCTCCATAAATTCTTTTTTTTATTTTTTCAAAAAGATTCGAATTAGCTAGTTTTTCTCTTCATTTTTTTCGGTTGAATTTTGAATTTTAAAGAGTCGAAATTGAAGATAAACTATGTTTCCAAATTTAATTTTCATTTTTTTCGTGTTTTCTCCTCTTTTAAATCGTTCAATTAAATGTTTTTTCATCATTTATTCTCTACAAAAAACCTTCCGTAAAAGGAAAAAAAATGTACGACGGAATGACAGACAGAAATACCCATTTATTTATATATATATATATATATATATATATATATATATATATATATATATATATATATATATATATATATATATATATATATATATATATATATATATGTATTTATTAAAGGTAAATTGAGCAAATTGGCTATTTCTGGCAATTTATTTAAGTGCGTATCAAACTGGTAACCCTTCGCATTAATCAGTACCCAAGAAGTAGCTCTTGGTTTCAAAAAGGTTGGTGACCCCTGTTCCAGAGAGTCTCGTGCAGGGGTGGGCATTACGTCGATCGTGGACTGTCAGTCGATCACAAGCCAGGCATTAGAAAATATTGACATTTTTTGAGTAAAATTATGACTTTTATCATAATTTTGCAAAGTAAAATTCCGATAATTATGATAATAGTGCAAAAATGTTTAAGTGTTCTGATAAAATTGTTACTTTTGTCGAGTAAAATTACAACTCTTTTCATAAAATTGTCAACATGTCAACATATTTTTGTGTAAAATTGCAACTGTTGAGTAAAATTCTAACTTTTATCATAATATTGCATAAATGTTAAATATTTCTAGTTAAATTTTGACTTGCGCTGAGTAAAATCACAACTTTTATTATAATACTACCAAAATTTTAAGTTTTTCTTGTGAAATTGTTTTTCTTGTGAAAGTGTTCCTGAGCCCATGGGGTGATATCCTTTACACACTGATGTCGGTTTTTGATGCAGTACCACCTGAGGGATCAGAAGTCTGTAAAATCATCGCTTACGTGCAGTGATTTCTCCAGATTCTCTGAACTTTTTGATGATTTTACGGACCGTAGATGGTGAAATCCCTAATAATAAGAAAGCTTGTTATTTTTCACAACAAGCTTTCTTATATTTGCATAATGTTGTAAATACCAATCTTTATATATCTAGAAAGGGTGGTCCTAAAAAAGGTAGGCGTTTTTCGGAGGTCCCAAGAAGGTAAGAAATACAAAAATGTGTGTGTGGGGGGGGGGGGGGGGGGGGGGGTCAGGGTTGATGTCATGTGATGACATATTGGATCTCTTCATTGGGTTAGGGAGGGGTGGTCCTTGCCACTTTTAACCTTCTAGTTTCCTGCCAGCGATAATGACAACAGTCGAGAGAGAGAGTGACATCAAAACCTTGGGCACACCAACGAAGTTTAGGGGGGCTGGGTGGGGATTCAAGGCAACTGCACGCGCGCACACACGCCTCCTCCCTCTCCTTGCCGCTGATGTTTTCTTATTTTTAGCACAGATCCAGTTTCCAGTCCTCCCCGGCGGAGCAGCCGGACCCTCAGCCCTCCATGCAGCTCTGAGCAGAGGTCCAAAAAGATGCCTGGCAGGGACGTGAACGTGACTTGGAAGGAATTCTGCTGCTGACCCCCAGGGAAGGTAAATGCAAGGAGACGCTTTGGAAAGAACTTTGGCGACTTGGAAAAAAGTGCCTAATCGGCATTATTCAGATAACACTAAACCTAGAAATGTTTTTTTAAATGCTAAATGTTACTGTTTAACTTTACAAAATAAATATTTATCCTAATCAGATGCTGCTGTCACGCACAGGACCATAACAACGTGGACAATGACTGCGGTCTTGTGCGTTATTGTGCTGTTTGTTTGCATTATGTCTTGCATTCTCCCCTTCAGACAAGGTGACCTGTTGTTGGCTGCCAGGCCAGAAGAAGACATTTAATCTCTTAGAGGATGCACGGCATCAATAACAGTCAGTGCACGCTGCCATGTGGGGCGATGCTGCAGCAGGAAGGTGAGGACCATTCATACACTTGCTGAAAGGGGAACTTCACTTTCCTTTTTTTTTTTTTTTGCCATTTTGCCTTATGTAAGACAAGAAAACATGTTTTTTTTAATGCATTCCAAATCGTAAATAAGCATTAGCAAGAGTCAGTTAATGATGGACCCAGTGGAAGTTGTTTTATTCCGCATATAAAGCGCTCTGAAAACATCCGAAAACCTCCATCAAGGTTTTATATACACGTTGTAAGTATATATGTAATGTATTAACATTCATAATAACATGTGATATTTACATATTTTGATCATTTTAAATATTAATTTCACAACGTTCACTTTTCCCTTTAAATAAAGTCAACGCTATTAATCATGGCAGACTTGATGAGAGACAACAAAGACTATTGTGGGACGAACGGTGATCCAGAAACTTCTATTTTTGATCCTGAATATAAGGATGGATGGATGGATGGATGGATGGATGGATGGATGGATGGATGGATGGATGGATGGATGGATGGATGGATGGATGGATGGATGGATAGATAGATAGATAGATAGATAGATAGATAGATAGATAGATAGATAGATAGATAGATAGATAGATAGATAGATAGATAGATAGATAGATAGATAGATAGATAGATAGATAGATAGGTAGGTAGGTAGGTAGGTAGGTAGGTAGGTAGGTAGGTAGGTAGGTAGGTAGGTAGGTAGGTAGGTAGGTAGGTAGGTAGGTAGATAGGTAGGTAGATAGATAGATAGATAGATAGATAGATAGATAGATACAAACCCCGTTTCCATATGAGTTGGGAAATTGTGTTAGATGTAAATATAAACGGAATACAATGATTTGCAAATCCTTTTCAACCCATATTCAATTGAATGCACTACAAAGACAAGATATTTGATGTTCAAACTATTTAACTTGATTGTTTTTGCAAATAATAATTAACCTAGAATTTCATGGCTGCAACACGTGCCAAAGTAGTTGGGAAAGGGCATGTTCGCCACTGTGTTACATCACCTTTTCTTTGAACAACACTCAATAAACGTTTGGGAACTGAGGAAACTAATTGTTGAAGCTTTGAAAGTGGAATTATTTACCATTCTTGCTTAATGTACAGCTTAAATTGTTCAACAGTCCGGGGTCTTGTTGTCGTAATTTACGCTTCATAATGCATCACACATTCTCAATGGGAGACAGGTCTGGACTGCAGGCGGGCCAGGAAAGTACCCGCACTCTTTCACTACGAAGCCACGCTGTTGTAACACTTGTCTTGTTGAAATAAGCAGGGGCGTCCATGATAACGTTGCTTGGATGACAACATATGTTGCTCCAAAACCTGTATGGACCTTTCAGCATTAATGGTGCCTTCACAGATGTGTAAGTTACCCATGCCTTGGGCACTAATACACCCCCATACCATCACAGATGCTGGCTTTTGAACTTTGCACCTGTAACAATCCGAATGATTATTTTCCTCTTTCTTCTGGAGGACACCACGTCCTCCTTTTCCAAATATAATTTGAAATGTGGACTCGTCAGACCACAGAACACCTTTCCACTTTCCATCAGTCCATCTTAGGTGAGCTTGGGCCCAGCCAAGCCGGGGACGTTTCAGGATATTGTTGATAAATGGGTTTGGCTTTGCATAGTAGAGTTTTAACTTGCACTTACAGATGTTGCGACCAACTGTAGTTACTGACAGTGGTTTTATGAAGTGTTCCTGAGCCCATGTGGTGATATCCTTTACACACTGATGTCAGTTTTTGATGCAGTACCGCCTGAGGGATCAAAAGTCTGTAATATCATCGCTTACGTGCAGTGATTTCGCCAGATTCTCTGAACTTTTTGATGATTTTACGGACCGTAGATGGTGAAATCCCTAAATTCCTTGCAATAGCTCTTTGAGAAATGTTGTTCTAAAACTGTTCGACAATTTGCTTACAAATTGGTGACCCTCGTCCCATCCTTGTTTTGGAATTACTTAGCATTTCATGGAAGCTGCTTTTATACCCAATAATGGCACCCACCGGTTCCCAATTAGCCTGCACACCTGGGGGATGTTCCATATAAGTGTTTGATGAGCATTCCTCAACTTTATTAGTATTTATTGCCACCTTTCCCAACTTCTTTGTCACGTGTTGCTGGCATCAAATTCTAAAGTTAATGATTATTTGCACACAAATTTTTTTTTATCAGTTTAAACATCAAATATGTTGTCTTTGTCGCATATTCAACTGAATATGGGTTGAAAATTATTTTCAAATCATTGTATTCCGTTTATATTTACACCTAACGCAATTTCCCAACTCATATGGAAACAGGGTTTGTAGATAGATCGATAGACAGTACTTTACTGATTCCTTCAGGAGAATTACCTCAGGAACATTTTTATTCCAGCAGCAGTGTACAGAATAGAGATCAATTTTAAAAAGTAAATAATGGGGGTACAGATGGAAATAAAATAGAAAATCAGCAGCAGATTAAGACCTTCACATAAAATCATATTATTAATTTAACAATAGAGCATAATAAGACTTGAGATAAAGAACATTAATTAAAATGTATTAAAATAAAGATAAAAAAAATTAATCAAACCCATCGACTTCAGAAATTTAGTAGCAGTTGAAAGCAAAAGTAAATAAAAAAAAAATGTAAGTTTAGATTTGAAAATAGGTAGGGTAGGGGCAGATCTAAAGTCCTCCGGGAGCTTATTACAGCTTTTGGAGGCACAGTGGCAGAATGCAGCTTCACCATGTTTTGTTTTAGTCCGAGGAACAATTATGTAACAATTAATGTAACACAGTGGTGAACATGCCCTTTCCCAACTACTTTGGCACGTGTTGCAGCCATGAAATTCTAAGTAAAAAAAAAAAAAAGTTTACGCGTTTGAACATCATATATCTTGTCTTTGTAGTGCATTCAACTGAATATGGGTTGAAAAGGATTTGCAAATCATTGTATTCCGTTTATATTTACATCTAACACAATTTCCCAACTCATATGGAAACAGGGTTTGTAGAATAATATGATAATTTTGGATATAGAGAACATACAAACCCTTTATTTATTCAATCACAATTATTGAAATTCAACGATTTGGTGCATTTGAAAACAGCTAAAATGATGTACAATGCAAACTACAACATGCTAGCCAAGAATGTGCAACACTTCTCAACTAAAGAAGAGAAATATAAACTTAGAGGAAAAAATGTCATTTAAAACATTTGTATGCTCGTACAACACTTAATACCTTTAGTATGTAGAATTAAATTATGGAATGGATTCACCGAAGAAATCCAACAAAGCACCAATATGATTCAGTTCAAACTACAAGTGTTCACAAAGTACACAGAACAAGAATTATTATGAACATCTTGAAACCTTTTTTTCCTTTATGTTTTTTAAATTGAGACAAATATTATTGATGTATTTAATATTTGTATGCTTACTATGGTATATTATTAATTTGTTCACTGTTTACAGAGAACAAGAAAATTGGATAAAATTGCTATGGAATGAAAAGGTGTAGGATTAACCCTTTGATGCATAACATGGGTCAAATGTGACCCAACCAAGTTTTTATTATCTGTTTCTTTGCAATAATTGAATGTAATCTTTCAGTGTTCCAGGTATTCCTCAATTAACTTGTTTTTGGTCATTAAACATTGTTATTTTATTCTTTCTCTTCATACTTTTTGAATAAAAATTATTTTTGTCTTACTACCCTTCCAATGCACAACATGGGTCTAAAATGACCCACATCTATTTTCTATGTTATTTCATGTTAGCCTGAGTGTTGCTTTGCTATACATTTCAAATAAATGTATTTTATCGTTTACTATCACATATATTCAGTAAATATCATGTTTTTGTTCAGCTAAAAATCATAATTTAGGGTTAGGGTTAGGTCGCAACATCACAATGGACAACTTCTTCCCCAGTGTCCATCTGGCTGAGAAGCTCCTCGAGAAGAACCTGAATATTGTTGCGACTCTTCGCCAGGACAAACCAGACATACCACCTATCATGAAGCCATGCAAATCACGGATGATTCATAGCTCAGAATTCGGATTTAATGGCAACATGACCATGGTGAGCTATGTGCAGAAGAAAGGAAAGGCTGTTGTCCTTCTGAGCATAATGCATGATGACAAAGCAGTGGATGACAGTCAGAAGAAGAAACCAGAAGTGATAGTGTACTACAAAGGAACAAAAGGAGGAGTAGACACAACAGATCAGATTGTTGGCACCTACACATGCAAGCGGAGAACACGGAGGTGGCCCATGGTGCTCTGGTACAATATGCTGGATATTGCCACCCTCAATGCTTACCCCAACTTCACTACAGAACACCCTGGTTACATGGGTGGTGTCACCAATGCATTCATCAAGGAGCTGGGAAAAGAGCTTGTCATGCCACATATGAAGAGCCGCATGGAGGGCACGCCCACACTCCAAAAGCGTATCATAGAGGCAATGGGATAGAAAAGCAAACCATAGTCACCACCCAACCAGAAGAGGACATAAGACAGAAGGCCGCGGTGAAGAGGAAGAGGTGTGCGATCTGCCCATCTGACAAAGACAGAAAAGTCAGCTGGTGTTCGCAGTGCAAGAAGCCTGTGTGCAAGGAGCACAAACGCACAGTGGTAATGTGTGCTATATGTGAGGAATCTGATAACTAACTATCCATCCATCCATCCATTTCCTACCGCGTATTCCCTTTAGTGGTGGCGGGGGGCGCTGGCGCCTATCTCAGCAACAATCGGGCGAACGGCGCCGTACATTATGGACAAGTCGCCATCTCATCGCAGGGCCAACACAAATAGACAGACAACATTCACACTCACATTCTAGGGCCAATTTAGTGTCACCAATCAACCTATCCCCAGGTGCATGTCTTTGGATAACTAACTAATAAAGAATAAAATAATCATAAGAACTGAATTGACTACTTTATTTTACGTTGGTCTAATTCACAAGTTTATTTTTGTTCCTGCTCGATGTTTGCCAAAATGACAAATAACCAGGTTTCAAATAATAAATGTATGATTGTTTGGCCCGAATCACATCAAAAATAGGTATTTGAAGTAAAATATTATTGTAATATGCTTTCATCCATTTTTGACCCATGTGTGTAAACTTGATGTAGTATTACAAAAAATACGTTTGTTCATAAGGTATGGTAAGAAAAATAGAAATAATGATTTGTGGTAATCAAAAACAAGATTTTTAAAGAATACTTGAATTATTAAATTCTAAAATACATTGATTTCAAAAGATACAGCAAAGAAACAGTCAGGCAGCATGAAATAACATGGGAAATTGATGCGGGTCATTTTTGACCCATGTTGTGCATTAAAAGGGGTGTGCATATGTTATGCATCAAAGGGTTAAATAAGCTCTGCTTCTTCCTACTCCTTTTCGGACATGCTGGAATGAAACAAGTGGAATTGTGTGATGCATTACATTTTATTGTATGCATGTACGAAATAAACTGAACTGAAGAATTAACTGAAGAATTAACTTTCACCAACTCAGGCGATGCAGCAGCTCAATATGTAAATATAGCTAGCTCCCTAGAAATAGTTTCTTTGCGCTTATAATAACAATATCGCTAATACTTGGTTAACATTCAGGTCGCGACATGTAAATGGAGTATTGTTGGCAGTTTTTATGGGCGGAATTGATAGCCACCTCGGACTAGTTGTATTTTACGAGTTAGAATGCATTGAAAAAAAGGAAAAACATGGGTTCTTGTCTAACATACGGATTGTGAATGATAGGTACAATTAAAAAAAAAAGTGAAGTTCTCCTTTAAACATGTTCCATTATTAATATCATTGCTGTTGTTGTTATGTTGGTGGCTCTCTGTAGTGGTGTTAAAGAGACTTGTCATAAATAGAATAATTACCAAGTTGCGCCTCGATCTGTTCCACGAAATAGCAAAGCCCAAATTTACGCATGCGCATTAGACGACGGGTCGTTTAACACAAGAGGGCGCCATATCGCTACATCAGGGGTCAACAACGCGGTCCGTAAGGACCAAATGAGTAGCCTGCTGCTCTGTTCTAAAAATAGCTCAAATAGCAGCACTTACCAGTGAGCTGCCTCTATTTTTTAAAATTGTATTTATTTACTAGCAAGCTGATCTCGCTTTGCTCCCCATTTTTAATTCTAAGAGAGACAAAACTCAAATAGAATTTGAAAATCCAAGAAAATATTTTAAAGACTTGGTCTTTACTTGTTTAAATACATTCATTTATTTTTTTTTTACTTTGCTTCTTCTAACTTTCAGAAGGACAATTTTTGAGAAATTTTTTCATCACATATACCTTTTTACCTATTAAATTCCTTTTTCCTGACAATTTAAATCAATGTTCAAGTATTTTGTTTATTGTACAGAATAATAAATACATTTTAATTCAAGTGTTCATTTTAGCTTTTGTTTTTTCGACGAAGAATATTTGTGAAATATTTCTTCAAACTTATTATGATTAAAATTCCCCCAAAAAATATTCTGGCAAATTTAGAAAATCTGTAGAATTAAATGTAAATCTTATTTCAAAGTCTTTTGAATTTCTTTTAAACATTTTTGTTGTGGAAAATCTACAAGAAATAATGATTTGTCTTTGTTAGAAATAGAGCTTGGTCCAATTTGTTATATACTCTAACAAAGTGCAAATCGGATTTTAACCTATTTAAAACATGTTATCAAAATTCTAAAATGAATCTTAATCAGGAAAAATTACTAATGATGTTCCATATATTCGTTTTTCAAATTTTTAAAAGGTTCGAATTATCTAGTTTTTCTCTTCATTTTTTTCGGTTGAATTTTGAATTTTAAAGAGTCGAAATTGAAGATAAACTATGTTTCCAAATTTAATTTTCATTTTTTTTCGTGTTTTCTCCTCTTTCAAACCGTTCAATTAAGTGTTTTATTCATCATTTATTCTCTACAAAAAACCTTCTGTAAAAAGGTAAAAAAAATGTACGACGGAATTTAATAATATTATTTTGTATCAAACTGCACATCCATCCATCCATCCATCCATCCATCCATCCATCCATCCATCTTCTTCCGCTTATCCGAGGTCGGGTCGCGGGGGCAACAACCTAAGCAGGGAAACCTAGACTTCCATCTCCCCAGCCACTTCGTCTAGCTCTTCCCGGGGGATCCCGAGGCGTTCCCAGGCCAGCCGGGAGACAAAGTCTTCCCAACGTGTCCTGGGTCTTCCCCATGGCCTCCTACCGGTTGGACGTGCCCTAAACACCTCCCTAGGGAGGCGTTCGGGTGGCATCCTGACCAGATGCCCGAACCACCTCATCTGGCTCCTCTCGATGTGGAGAAGCAGCGGCTTTACTTTGAGTTCCTCCCGGATGGCAGAGCTTCTCACCCTATCTCTAAGGGAGAGTCCCGCCACACGGCGGAGGAAACTCATTTCGGCCGCTTGTACCCGTGATCTTATCCTTTCGGTCATGACCCAAAGCTCATGACCATAGGTGAGGATGGGAACGTAGATCGACCGGTAAATTGAGAGCTTTGCCTTCCGGCTCAGCTCCTTCTTCACCACAACGGATCGGTTACCTAGAAGTCTTGTTCAAACTGCACAAATAATGTATAAAGCCGAAATAAATAAACTCCCAGGAAGCATTCAAAAAATGTTCAGCACACGAGGGGGGGATTATAATTTAAGGGGGAATTTTTATTTCAAAATGCTTAGATTGTAGAACGACAACATTTTTTGTATTTCAATCTATGGAGTGAAACTATGGAATGGTTTGAATGTGGAGTTAAAGCAATGTCCAAACATAAAGCAGTTTAAAAAGAAGTATAGGTACATGGTATTCCAGAGGTACAGACATGAAGAAGGGCTTTGATATTGGGTTTCTTGTGTTACAAAAGAGTTGAGGCACTGGCACTGCTGTTTTGGCATGATACCATTTCCATGAGCACTTGTGGTAACGGTGTGGCTATGTACAGTATGTGTGTAGTGTGCATATGTATGTATATATTTATCATTTATGTATATACAAGTTCATTAAGTTTGCACATAGAGTGAACAGGTAGTTCTAGCTCAGAGTAATTTATGATTTAAAGAAAAGGGGTGGGATTACACTCCTCAGCCTTCCCGGTAAGGTTTATTCAGGTGTACTGGAGAGGAGGCTACGCCGGATAGTCGAACCTCGGATTCAGGAGGAACAGTGTGGTTTTCGTCCTGGTCGTGGAACTGTGGACCAGCTCTATACTCTCGGCAGGGTTCTTGAGGGTGCATGGGAGTTTGCCCAACCAGTCTACATGTGCTTCGTGGACTTGGAGAAGGCATTCGACCGTGTCCCTCGGGAAGTCCTGTGGGGAGTGCTCAGAGAGTATGGGGTACCGGACTGTCTTATTGTGGCGGTGCTCTCCCTGTATGATCAGTGCCGGAGCTTGGTCCGCATTGCCGGCACTAAGTCGAACACGTTTCCAGTGAGGGTTGGACTCCGCCAAGGCTGTCCTTTGTCACCGATTCTGTTCATAACTTTTATGGACAGAATTTCTAGGCGCAGTCAAGGCGTTGAGGGGTTCCGGTTTGGTGACCGCAGGATTAGGTCTCTGCATTTTGCAGATTATGTGGTCTTGATGGCTTCATTTGACCGGGATCCTCAGCTCTCGCTGGATCGGTTCGCAGCCGAGTGTGAAGTGACCGGAATGAGAATCAGCACCTCCAAGTCCGAGTCCATGGTTCTCGCCCGGAAAAGGGTGGAATGCCATCTACGGGTTGGGGAGGAGACCCTGCCCCAAGTGGAGGAGTTCAAGTACCTAGGAGTCTTGTTCACGAGTGGGGGAAGAGTGGATCGTGAGATCGACAGGCGGATCGGTGCGGCGTCTTCAGTAATGCGGACGTTGTACCGATCCGTTGTGGTGAAGAAGGAGCTGAGCCGGAAGGCAAAGCCCTCAATTTACCGGTCGATCTACGTTCCCATCCTCACCTATGGTCATGAGCTTTGGGTCATGACCGAAAGGATAAGATCACGGGTACAAGCGGCCGAAATGAGTTTCCTCCGCCGTGTGGCGGGACTCTCCCTTAGAGATAGGGTGAGAAGCTCTGCCATCCGGGAGGAACTCAAAGTAAAGCCGCTGCTCCTTCACATCGAGAGGAGCCAGATGAGGTGGTTCGGGCATCTGGTCAGGATGCCACCCGAACGCCTCCCTAAGGAGGTGTTTAGGGCACGTCCAACCGGTAGGAGGCCACGGGGAAGACCCAGGACACGTTGGGAAGACTATGTCTCCCGGCTGGCCTGGGAACGCCTCGGGATCCCCCGGGAAGAGCTAGACGAAGTGGCTGGGGAGGGGGAAGTCTGGGTTTCCCTGCTTGGGCTGTTGCCCCCGCGACCCGACCTCGGATAAGCGGAAGAAGATGGATGGATGGATGGGTGGGATTAAATAAGTGTATACTTCTTCTCACTCCTTTTCAAATATGTAAGAAAAAAAAAAAGTCCAATGGTCATTTGTTTTTTTTTTTGTTTTTTTATTCTCCATTGTTTTAATTTTGTTATATAATGGCTGTTAAGGCTATAGCAGTGTACTGGATCATGCTCGCTCTTGTTTTTGTTTGTTTTTTCGCATATTTGAAATAAAAATATATCAATCAATCAATGACAGACAGAAATACCCCATTTTTATATATATATAAGTTAGATTAATTTATTAAAGGCAAATTGAGCAAATTGGCTATTTCTGGCAATTTATTTAAGTGTGTATCAAACTGGTTGCCCTTCGCATTAATCAGTACCCAAGAAGTAGCTCTTTGTTTCAAAAAGGTTGGTGACCCCTGCGCTGCATCATATAAGTCGCCGTGTCAAAATAACTCTAGATTAAACTAAAGTTTTTTCTGGACGATTGCTCTCGTTAAAATAGAAAAACAAAAAAAATGACTTTGTATAATGTGACCAATTTGTCAGAATTAAGCGTTATTAAAGGCCTACTGAAACCCACTATTACCGACCACACAGTCTGATAGTTTATATATCAATGATGAAATATTAACATTGCAACACATGCCAATACGGCCTTTTTTAGTTTACTAAATTGCAATATTAAATTCCCCGCGAGTTTCTTGTTGAAAACGTTGTGGAATGATGACGTGTGCGCGTGACGTCACGGACTGTCAGGAAATATTAGCTCAGCACCACTTACGGCTAAAAGTCCTCTGTTTCAACCGCATAATTACACAGTATTTTGGACATCTGTGTTGCTGAATCTTTTGCACATTGTTCATTTAATAATGGAGACTATAAAGAAGAATGCTGTTGGTGGAAAGCGGTGGATTGCAGCTGTCTTTAGCACCGAGACATAGCCGGTGTTTCTTTGTTTGTTGTGAAGCAGAGCGGTCAAGCAAACATGTTTTCTCTACGTCAACCAGCATGTTTTTGGATGGGGAAATTGTGATATATATATCTTACCGGAGACAGCAATGGATTATTCGTCAATCAATCAATCAATGTTTACTTATATAGCCCTAAATCACTAGTGTCTCAAAGGGCTGCACAAACCACTACGACATCCTCGGTAGGCCCACATAAGGGCAAGGAAAACTCACACCCAGTGGGACATCGGTGACAATGATCAATCAATCAATCAATGTATTTTATTTCGGCAATCTTCACATAAAAGAAAGAACAACAACAAGAAAAGAAGAAGAAAAAAAAATGATGACTATGAGAACCCTGGAGCAATGGATGTCGAGCGGGTCTAACATGATACTGTGAAAGTTCAATCCATAATGGATCCTACACAGTCGCGAGAGTCCAGTCCAAAGCGGATCCAACACAGCAGCGAGAGTCCCGTTCACAGCGGGGCCAGTAGGAAACCATCCCAAGCGGAGGCGGATCAGCAGCGCAGAGATGTCCCCAGCCGATACACAGGCAAGCAGTACATGGCCACCGGATCGGACCGGACCCCCTCAACAAGGGAGAGTGGGACACAGGCGAAAAAGGAAACAAACGGCAGATCAACTGGTCTAAAAAGGGAGTCTATTTAAAGGCTAGAGTATACAAATGAATTTTAAGGTGAGACTTAAATGCATCTACTGTGGTGGCATCTCGAACTGTTACCGGGAGGGCATTCCAGAGTACTGGAGCCCGAAATGAAAACGCTCTATAGCCCGCAGACTTTTTTTGGGCTTTGGGAATCACTAATAAGCCGGAGTCCTTTGAACGCAGATTTCTTGCCGGGACATATGGTACAATACAATCGGCAAGATAGGATGGAGCTAGACCGTGTAGTATTTTATACGTAAGTAGTAAAACCTTAAAGTCGTCCTGCAGCTGCTGTCAAAAAAGGCAGCTGTGAGCTTGGCTCCTCGGCTTCTCTCTGAGACACTGGCATGTTCACCGCAGCCATCCGACCTCGAGGTACGTCTTTACAATCTCACTAAAACATTAAAACAATAAGCAGATGAGGGATCTTCCAGGATTATCCTAGTAAATGTGTCTAATTACATTTGAAACGCTCACACTACCGCCGCCCGGAGCCGTCGCTTTTTTCCCCTTTTTTTTCTAGTCCTTCACTATTAATATCCTAATTCACAAATCTTTCATCCTCGCTCAAATTAATGGGGAAATTGTCGCTTTCTCGGTCCGAATTGCTCTTACTGCTGGTGGCTCCCATTAAAAACAATGTGAATATGCGTGGAGCCCTGCAACTCGTGACATCACGCGCACATACTTCCGGTAAAGGCGGGGCTTTTTTATTAGCGACCAAATGTTGCGAACTTTATCGTGGATGTTCTCTACTGAATCCTTTCAGCAAAAATATGGCAATATCGCGAAATGATCAAGTATGACACATAGAATGGACCTGCTATCCCCGTTTAAATAAGAAAATCTAATTTCAGTAGGCCTTTAAAGAATCAAAATTGAAGATAAACTATATTTCAAAATTTAGTTTTCATTTTTTTCGTGTTTTGTCGTCTTTTAAACCGTTCAATTAAGTGTTTTTTTTTCATCATTTATTCTCTACAAAAAACCTTCCGTAAAAGGAAAAAAAATGTACGACGGAATGACAGACAGAAATACCCCAATTTTTTAAATATATATTTATATATAAGTTAAATTTGTTAATTAAAGGTAAATTGAGCAAATTGGCTATTTCTGGCAATTTTTTAAGTGTAGCTCTTCGCATTAATCAGTACCCAAGAAGTAGCTCTTGGTTTCAAAAGGTTGGTGACCCCTGCGCTACATCATATAAGTCACCGTGTCAAAATAACTCTAGATTATATTAAAGTTTTTCCGGATAATTGCTCTCTTTAAAATATCCATCCATCCATCCATCCATTTCCTACCGCTTATTCCCTTTCGGGGTGGCGGGGGGCGCTGGCGCCTATCTCAGCTACAATCGGGCGGAAGGCAGGGTACACCCTGGACAAGTCGCCACCTCATCGCAGGGCCAACACAGATAGACAGATAGAAAACCAAAAAAAAAAAACTTTGTAAAATGTGACCAATTTGTCAGACATTGGCGTTATTAATGTGATGCGAGCAACCCTTACTTTTAAATTCAATTTAAACCATCCACTTTGACGTTGTTTTTTTTTTTTTTTTTTTTTTTTTTTAGTGTTGACATCTAAAATGATGATTTTTATGTTATAAAACGTGTTTTAATTGTCGTGTCTGTTATCAGTCCTTCATCCTTTGCTCGCTGGGAACAGTTATTTCCAGGACGGTACCAAAAAAGTTTAAGGAGGGGTGCTCGTCTCAGTTTGTTGCTTCTTGTTTTGTTTGTTGGGGTAATATGTGACTCGTTTGAAGTACATTTAGTACAAATGATGATTATAATAGTAATAAAAAAACCATTACAGGTGAAAAAAGTAAGACAAAGAACGAAAATGATAAATGTGTGCTTTTGTAAGCCCCCTACAAGAATGCAAATGTTTGAATCGAGTTCTTTTCTCCTCCTTCGCTTCTCGACAACAATACGGTGGACTATTTAACTGCCCTTCAGCAAAACGTCATTTCTTTTTATAGCTTGTTTTTTTTTTTTAACTGTTAACATGATAGACTTCTGACGCGGTTTTGTCCGGCGGGCCTCCTTCCAAAAAAAGAGGCTAAATAAAGTTAGCCGGAGTTTGTTTACAGTGAAGGGGGGGGAAAAAGCGAGCTTAGCTCGACGAGGAAGGCTAACAGTTAGCCGGCAGATGCTAACCGACAATGTTGATGTGTTCTGTGGAGAAAGTGGATTTTAACATCACTTCCCGCGCCGTCGCTCGGCTCGTCTTCGAGGCCGAGCAGGATCACAGGAATGGAGGCCACTCGTCCAACGGAAGGTAATAATATGGTGGTGGTGGTGGGGCACAGCAGAGGTTGCCCCTCCCCTGCTGAGTGACCCCTGCTCACTTCAGTCACGGTTGTTTAAAGTCTGACGAGTAGGGACTCGGTTGTGTGATTTATTTGCAAGATTATGCTGGTTAAACATGTCCGTGCTAGGATTGCTCTTGTTCAAACACGAGAGCAAACATTGTTGCACACTCTTGCCTTTTTTTCTGCACACATCTTCAGTGTGCCGTTGCCTTGTCGCATGGAATAAATGTTACTGAAATGAGATTTTCTTATTCAAACGGGGATAGCAGGTCCATTCTATGTGTCATACTTGATCATTTCTCGATATTGCCATATAATTTTGCTGAAAGGATTTAGTAGAGAACATCGACGATAAAGTTGGCAACTTTTGGTCGCTAATAAAAAAGCCTTGCCTGTACCGGAAGTAGCAGACGATGGTTGTAGAGCTCCTCGCATCTGCACATTGTTTACAATCATGGTCACCAGCAGCTAGAGCGATTCGGAGCGACAAAAAGGGACAATTTCACCTTTAATTTGAGCGAGGATGAAAGATTTGTATATATATATATATATATATATAAGTGTACAAATGTATATGTTTGATTTAAATGTTAAACTGTGTATATGAGACGTGTGCTACATATATGTTGCTTATATATTGTTTGAAAAAAAAAAGTAATATAAGTGAAGCATGTTTTAGATTTTATATATTTTGAACCTTGTTCTTGTTGTGATGGGGTAGGTTTATATAAGCGTTGCTTCAACCTACACCCTTTCGGCTCAATCATTGCTCAAATGAGTGTTTTTTTTGTTTGTTTTTTTGTTTCGTTTTTTTCTCTTTTCTTGTTGTTGTTCTTTGTTTTATGTGAAGATTGCCGAAATAAAATACATTGATTGATTTGTGGAGGAGGAAAGTTAGAGTGGGGCTCTAAAGAAAAAAAAGAAAAGGCGACGGCTCCAGGCGGCAGCAGTGTGACCGTTTCAAATGTAATTAGACACATTCACTCGGATAAAGCTGGTAGATCCCTTATCTGCTTATTTTTTAATAGTGTTTTAGTGAGATTGTAAAGTCGTACCTGAAAGTCGGATGGCTGCGGTGAGAGAAGCTGAGGAGCCAAGATCACTGCTGCATATTTGAGCTGCAGGAGGAGGTCCCCTAATCCACTGAAGTCTCCGGTAAGAGCCGACTTAAGATCACAATTTTCCCATCCAAAAACTTGCTGGTTGACGTAGAGAAACATGATCGCCTGACCGCTCTGTGTTAAAGGGCTCCTCACATCCGCACATTATTTACAATCATGGCCATCAGCAGCTAGAGCGATTCGGACCGAGAAAGCGACAATTTCCCCTTTAATTTGAGCGAGGATGAAAGATTTGTGGATGAGGAAAGTTAGAGTGGGGCTCTAAAGAAAAAAAAAGAAAAGGCGACGGCTCCAGGCGGCAGCAGTGTGACCGTTTCAGATGTAATTAGACACGTTCACTAGGATAAAGCTGGTAGATCCCTTATCTGCTTATTTTTTTAATAGTGTTTTAGTGAGATTGTAAAGTCATACCTGAAAGTCGGATGGCTGCGGTGAGAGAAGCTGAGGAGCCAAGATCACTGCTGCATATTTGAGCTGCAGGAGGAGGTCCCATAATCCACTGAAGTCTCCGGAAAGAGCCGACTTAAGATCACAATCTTCCCATCCAAAAACTTGCTGGTTGACGTAGAGAAACATGTTCGCTTGACCGCTCTGTGTTAAAGGGCTCTTCACATCCAAACATTGTTTACAATCATGGCCACCAGCAGCTAGAGCGATTCGGACTCAGAAAGCGACAATTTCCCCTTTAATTTGAGCGAGGATGAAAGATTTGTGGATGAGGAAAGTTAGAGTGGGGCTCTAAAGAAAAAAAAAGAAAAGGCGACGGCTCCAGGCGGCAGCAGTGTGGCCGTTTCAGATGTAATTAGACACATTCACTAGGATAAAGCTGGTAGATCCCTTATCTGCTTATTTTTTTAATAGTGTTTCAGTGAGATTGTAAAGTCATACCTGAAAGTCGGATGGCTGCGGTGAGAGAAGCTGAGGAGCCAAGATCACTGCTGCATATTTGAGCTGCAGGAGGAGGTCCCATAATCCACTGAAGTCTCCGGTAAGAGCCGACTTAAGATCACAATTTTCCCATCCAAAAACTTGCTGGTTGACGTAGAGAAACGTGTTCGCTTGACCGCTCTGTGTTAAAGGGCTCCTCACATCCGCACATTATTTACAATCATGGCCACCAGCAGCTAGAGTGATTCGGACCGAGAAAGCGACAATTTCCCCTTTAATTTGAGCGAGGATGAAAGATTTGTGGATGAGGAAAGTTAGAGTGGGGCTCTAAAGAAAAAAAAGAAAAGGCGACGGCTCCAGGCGGCAGCAGTGTGACCGTTTCAAATGTAATTAGACACATTCACTAGGATAAAGCTGGTAGATCCCTTATCTGCTTATTTTTTTAATAGTGTTTTAGTGAGATTGTAAAGTCGTACCTGAAAGTCGGATGGCTGCGGTGAGAGAAGCTGAGGAGGCAAGATCACTGCTGCATATTTGAGCTGCAGGAGGAGGTCCCATAATCCACGGAAGTCTCCGGTTAGAGCCGACTTAAGATCACAATTTTCCCATCCAAAAACTTGCTGGTTGACGTAGAGAAACATGTTCGCTTGACCGCTCAGTGTTAAAGGGCTCCTCACATCCGCACATTATTTACAATCATGGCCACCAGCAGCTACAGCGATTTGGGCCGAGAAAGCGACAATTTCCCCTTTAATTTGAGCGAGGATGAAAGATTCGTGGATGAGGATAGTGAGAGTGAAGGACTAGAAAAAAAGAAAAAAAAGATGAGGGCCGTGGGAGCGATTCAGATGTTATTAGACACATTTACGAGGATAATTCTGGAAAATCCCTTACCTGCTTTAGGGGTGGGCGATTTATCGTTATATACGATATATCGCAGGTTTGTTTCTGTGCGATATAGAAAATGACTATCGTATTATTCGATTATATGTTCTCACACCGTTGCTTTAAGCTGCTTGCATTACACAACCAGCGTTTCTCACTCCTCCTCGTCTCTCATTCTGACAGATACGGAAAACAAGCCCGCCTTCTTACATACGTCACATTTTCTCGCCGATCAGAGAGGTAGCAGCATGGCTTACGTTAGCTGAGCGAGTGGAGCTTGTGACAATACAAGAGAGAGATGGTGCGAAACTTACCACAAATGGAGTAAGAACAATCAATGCCCAACATAAAGAGCAGGGGGTCCATCATCTCGCGGTAGTTTGGCTTCAAGTGGGAAGATGTTCAGCAGACAACAGCAATGTGCTGTTCAGTTTATATACTATGATGATTAACCTGTGTGATGACTGTATTATGCTGATAGTATTTATTTGTACCATGAATTTATTAACGTGGACCCCGACTTAAACAACTTGCAAAACCCTATAGGAATACAAAATACTGTACAATATACAGAACAAGACAAAGAGTCCCGAAGTAATAAATAACAATCAGTGTCGGATGTATTTCACTCAAAGGGTAGAATTGCACAGTAGGGTATTAGGGTAGGATATTGTATAGGGGTGAATTATTATTATAAGTTAGAGTTCAACATGGGAAAGAAGCTGTCTCTGAGCCTATTTGTTCTGGCTCTGTAGCGCCTGCCTGATGGTAGCAGGTCGAACAGGTGGAAGCCAGGGTGTGTGCTGTCCTTGGTAATGCATTTTGCTTTCTTGAGGCAACGGGAGTTATGTAAATCCTTCAGGGAGGGCAGGGGGCAGCCGATGATTTTTTTGGGCAGACTTTATGACCCTTTGAATCGCCTGTTTGTCTGCTTCAGTGCAGCTGGCGTACCGCACTGTTATGCAGTACGTCAGCAGGCTCCCGACAGCCGAGCGATAGAAGGTCACCATCAGCTGTCTCTCCAGTCTGTTCTTCCTCAGCACCCTCTGGAAGTGGAGTCTCCGCTGGGCCTTCCGGATGACCGTTGTTGTATTTTGGGTACAGGAGAGGTCAGCAGATATGAGGGTGCCGAGGAACTTGAAGGAGCTGACTCTCTCCACCTCCTCGCCGTTGATGTAGAGGGGGGCGGGGTCTGCACTGTTTTTCCTGAAGTCAAAGATAAGTTCCTTGGTTTTTGTGGTGTTCGGTGCCAGATTATTCACTGAACCGTTGTGTCATCGGCTAATTTGATTATGGTGTCCTCCGGCTGGGCTGGACTACAGTCATGGGTGTAGAGCAGGGGTGCCCATTACGTCGATCGCGAGCTACCAGTCGACCGCGGGGGGGGTGTCAGTCGATCTGCAGCCAGGCTTTTAAAAAAAATAGACCTAAAAATTAGTGATCATCAATCTTCACCAAGACGTCACTTAAATGACATTCACGGTACCGGAGGGTCTTGTGAGATGACAGAGTCTCGGAAAACTGGCGTGCACAAGCGATCACTCAGAAAGCTGGCGTGCACATCACTTGTGCACGCCAGCTTTCCGAGACTCTTATTTTGTTAGCGCAGGCAGCATGAAGCAGGGCTTTTATTGTGAAGATAGGAAATGGGCAGTCGGCCTTTAGAATTTTGACGGAAGGGACGGCGCGAAAGTCTGTTGAAATAAAAAGTGTTTCTCGCCTTCCTCTCTGTCATTTTTTCATAATAATGAACTGGCAGCAGCCAGCGTCATCTCACAAGACCCTCGGGTGCCGTGAATGTCAATCAAGCAAGCTACGGAATTTGCCGCCAATGTTTTTCTTGTAAACTGTATGGAAGCTGGATGAATTAGATGCCAAAAACCAACCACTTTCATGTGGTATTGTACAGAAAGGACAACTTTTTTTCTCCTCCATTTGAAAATGTGGGCGTTATCATCATTACTGTCTGATTCCAATCAATGCAAGTCATCAGAATCAGGTAATACACCAACTAATATTCTTGTCTTTGTGAAAGAAAGACATCTATATGTGTTACACATGCTTGTATTATCTTTAAACACATTTAACTTGTTTACAAAAATGTCTCTTTCATAAATAAATGAATATAAATGATATTTATAAATGAGATTGATCCCCTCGAGTTTGTCAATTGAAAAGTAGCTCGCCTGCAGAAAAGGTGTGGGCACCCCTGGTGTAGAGGGAATACATTTCTTGAATCTTAGCTGTGTATGATCGTTTACAAACTGAGTTTGGAGAGGAAGTGATGCCAGAAAGACCAGCTCTATACAGGAAGTGACGTCAGAAAGAATGCGCCACAGCCAGTTTCATAATAAAGCGGTTTCGATACTTGGCGCTAACCACTTTTAAATATGGAGGCGAGTCATCCAGACATGCCCGTGTTTCTCCTTCCGTCTGTATAGATGCTTGTGGAAATCACACACGAGAAAGTAATTGCAGCTCTGAGACGGCAGGGGAACATTCGAATGTCCTAGTCTGCTGTGATTCTACTTACTGAAAAACTTCGTCCATTTGTCGGAGGAGAGTCAACGAGAATGCAGGCTGCCGTGGATGTGATTTAAAAAAACGTAGCGAGTGCTTTGTATTACCTGGTCGTCGAGGGAAGACTACGGAAAATGGCGAATCGTTCTGGACCGGCAAAGCAGACTGTCAGTTATTGTCCGCCAAGTATGACGCGGACTTAATGTTTAGGTCCAGAGTATATAAAGTCACCGTAAACGAATGGCCAATGAGGGTGAAGGCACAAGAGTCCTGACAAGATATCTAGATCCCTGGATTGATTGTTGTAAAATGTTCTTTGTCACGTGTACTTTCACGTGTTTATTAAAGATTTGATTAATTTAGGATGGCTCAGGTGTGATTCACTACAACAGCATACTGGATTCCAGTTAATTGAGATAGCACAAATCTTTAAATTTAAGAACTTGCACACAAAGCAACACTGAAGGTGACAATGACGTGTGCATGTTCGCGTTGCACCGGCGGACGGAGGTGGCAGAGCGTCTTAAACGGTGGCATTGTTGTGTGTGGACTAGAGATGCGCGGTTTGCGGTCTCATCCGGTCGGGTGAGTGACCTGACGAAAAAATAGATTTTAATTTGAGTCGGGCGGGTGGCGGTTGAACCATCCGGAAATATTTGATATACATGGTTCTGGGATCGGTATCCTTTGCCATTCAAAGAGCCATTTTAGACCTGTGTCATAAAGCGAAAAAGACAATAGGAGTCGCTATTATTTTCTAGAACGACAGCCGGCTGTCACCCAGATAATAAGTATTAGGGCGTGCTATGAAGCCATTGGCTTTGGCGCCTTCTACAACATGTACGATCTGCTCTTCAGTCCAGCATCATGTTGTGTGTGGCTTCCTCAGACACACGCGCATGACTGCAAGGCATACTGGGTGACACAGAGTACACTAATGGTTGTGATATAAACAATTTTAACACTCTTAGTAATATGCGCCACGCTGTGAAGCCATACAATACAAGATTGACAAACACATTTCGGGAGAACAACCTCACAGTAACACAACATAAACGCAACACAACAAATACCCAGAATCCTTTGTATCCGTGACAATTCCTGACTATTTTATACACCCCGCTAGCAGCAAACCCGGACCCCCCCCCCACTCTCCCGTGCGTCGGTAAGGTGGGTGGGGTTGGGGGCACGGGGGTGTAAAATATATTCAGGAATTGTCATGGATACAAAGGATTCTGGGTATTTGTTGTGTTGCGTTTATGTTGTGTTACTGTGAGGATGTTCTCCCGAAATGTGTTTGACAATCTTGTTTGGTGTGGCTTCACAGCGTGGCGCATATTAGTAAGTGTTAAAGTTGTTTATATCACAACCATCAGTGTACTCTGTGTCACCCAGTATGCCTTTCAATCTTTTACGTGTGATTGCGGAAGCTGCACACAACATGTTGCCGGACTAACAATCGGTTCGTACATGTTGTTGAAGGTGTCAAAGGCAATGGCTTCACAGCACGCCCAAATTCTTGTTATCAGGATGAACGCTATTGGATTGTCGCGAGAATGTTAGCGGCTCCAATTGTCTTTATCACTCTGTGAAACGGGTTTAAATAGCTCTGTGAGTGGTAAAGGCGGCCAACCTCTGATGTATTTCAGCGGGCGGTTGGCGGGCGGGTACGATTCTGATAAAATGTTGGTTCGGGTGGACGGCGGGTGGATGACGACCTTGGTGATGCGGTTGCGGGTGATATAATTGCCTATCCGCGCATCTCTAGTGTGGACACGGATAAGGTTAGGTGGGATTTACCCTGTTTATATGGGGCCTCAGTGTGTATGTCTGGTAGATTCCTGCAACATCTTTTTGTGTCTGCAGATGAACTCAAGTCTGACTGGAATGTTGCCCTTTGACCTTCGGGACAGACTTCACCCAGTAGTTTGCGGCTTTTTATGTAGAAGTTATTTTGTAAAATGCAGTAAATTTTCTGCTACAACAACAGCTGGATGCATGAATGTCCTGCTTTGTAATAATACACATAACAGTAAGTTTGCGTCCTCAGGATCCCCTTTCCGGCTTTCAAGCTGGAATAACATTTCCGTGCAAATAACTCCTGTCACCTGATATATACGGTGACCACACAGGAGCTGGCTGTTTAAATTGAAGTTAAAAGGATAGAAAAGATAGGCACACACACACTAGGTGTGGTGAGATTACCCTCTGCAGCTGACCCACCCTCTTGTTCCACTCCCTGGGAGGTGAGGGGAGCAGTGAGCAGCAGCGGTCGCCGCGTTCGGGAATCATTTTGGTGATTCAACCCCCAATTCCAACCCTTGATGCTGAGTGCCAAGAAGGGAAGTAACGGTGTCCCAATTTTATAGTCTTTGGTATGACTCGGCCGGGGTTTGAACTCACGACCTACCGATCTCAGGGCGGACACTATAACCACAAGGTCACTGAGCAGGTTTGGGATGACGTGAGGATATCAAATTTTCATGTCATGGCTGTTGTAACCAAAATGATCACAATTACCATTATAATCACAGTATTGCTGGATGTCCTCAAAAAGTACTCACACTATAAACACAATCCTAGATATATTTTTTAGATCCTCCTGTACTTTTTAAGAAACTAAAGTATACAAATTACAAAGATAATTCAAAAACAAGTTTTGCTTTATTTGATTAAAAACTAGTACTGTATTTTTCACACCAGTATATAAGCTGCACCCTGTAAATTTTAAAGGAAAGACATTTTTCTCCATATATTACCCTCACCTGACTATAAGCCGCAGATTTATACGTTGTGAAATGAGTTATTTACACAGAAGGTTTCGGTAAATGGTTATTTACATACCCGTTTCCAAACGGTGTCTGTAACACGGCAGTAAAATGGAAGATCAAACAGAAGAGAAGTCATTGTCTTGGACCCAATAGCTGCAGAAGCTATCTCTCCAATCAGATAAATAAATTCAATAACTCCCCAGTAACATTTTGGTGAATTTACCGAAGGATTTGTGAAACTGAAACAATACAAAAATAACGCCTTTGTAAGTTAATAATACTAACACAGACACTCGTAAACATGTTTCCATATTAGCTAATGCTAACAACGCTAGCTTCATAACATTGCGATAGCACGGACAATTATGCGTGCAAACACTCCTACAGGCATCACTCATGGAACAGTTTATAAAACTCACATAAGTTGCTTGGAGTAATGAATGAAGAATCCATGCGAGTTGAAACGCTACAGACGGCCAGAAGACGGAATGGTACTTCTACTTCCGGTTCACAGTTTTAAACCACAGGAGTTCACATTCACCCAGCAGCACCTGCAGTGAGCGAACTCACAGCACACACAATAACACACCATTTAGGCGTCTTCCCATGCATGTGTTTAATGAAAACTACTTGCGTAATGGCCATCAGCGAAGAAAAATACACAAATGAGCTGCGCTGTTTTATAAGCCACAGGATTCAAAGTTTAGGAAAAAAGTAGCGGCTTATAGTCTTGAATTTACGGTACTTCTGTCAACAAAAGTGTAGCATTGCATGTAAATAAATAAATCCAATAAATCAACAAAGACCAATCAAATTAATAAAGTGCAAACTTAAAGCATCTGTCTTGAATAAAAGTGTATCGTATGCAAATAAATGATCAAGTAAAACATTGAGAGGGCAATTTTATTAAGTGGATAAAAATGCTTTTTGTATGTACTTGGTGATGTGCAGGGTGACTGCTTTAATGTACATTCTTCTTTTTTTTCAATTTTATTGTGAATACCTTTTGTAAATGCTTCCACCAAAATACGCTGCTTTTTAGCCAGAGTTTGCTGTTTGTTGTTGCGTTCTTGTTCACCTCATGAAGAGTTGCATTTCCCCCACTCGGCTGTTTCGGTTTCAGATGCTGCAATAAGTTTGTTTGTGCTGCTACAGACATCACACATGGGACGGTTTAGTCAGTAACAATTGTTTTGGTTATTTTGTATAACTTGCAAGCGTTACTTGGAGTGATGAGTGAAGAATCCATACGAGTGCAACTGCTACCGACGACACAGCACTTCTCCTTCCAGTTCAAGCTTTAAAAATCAGGAAACAGTTGTAGGCTTCAGTGAGCAAACTCGTCCAAAAGATGGCGCCGTAACACAAACAATAATAAACTATTTAAGTGTCTTTGCCTGTGTTTTAATGAAAACTATTTCCGTAATGGCTGTCAGCGAAGAAAAATCCTTAAATTAGTTGCACTGTTTTATAAGCTGCAGGGTTCAAAGCGTAGAAAATAATAGCGGCTTATAGTCAGGAATTTACGGTAAATTAATTTACAGTCAAATTTGCATGATAGGCGACTATGTGAACGCTGTTCAGATGGTGTGCGTATGATTTAGAATATGAAAACAAGCCGTGTGGCCTTAAAGGCAAAGCAATGTATGTTTGCTCACATTATGGGATAGCTCAAATGGTCAGAACCGGAAGAACCGGCAGAATGAAAAGAGCAGAAAGAAATGCAATAGTTTGCTCAGCGCTAGGTTTTATCGACACTTTCTGTGTGGCGAGCCTCATTTAAACACCACTAGACGAAAGCCCGCCGTTTGAGTGCAAAGCCTGTGCTCTTCTTCTCGCCTCTCAGGTGTGTTTAAACTCTGAGCTCACAAAGATGAGCCACCTAACGCAAGCCTGATGTCTCGCTTGTGGTAGAGCTGTGAGGAAACAATGCGGATGGCGACGCAAGACCGCCCACGTACTGAAAAAAGAAGAAGGATAATTGAGCGTCTTAGTCACTCTTAGGTGGACAGCTGGACGTCCTGAAGAAGAGGACAAAACCCTTCTGTGAGTTCAGACTGAAGAATTGTTCAAGTATTATTTCATGTGCGCTTGATGCTTTCTGAAGATTCCGCAAAGCTCCGATCAGCTGGAACCCTCCAGCAGTCTGTTCCTGAGCACAACTTTGAAGATGACAATGTCGTCCCCTGTGAGGCCAGAAGCCGTCACCCTGGCTCAGCCCATCCCCGTCCCGACGCTGACCGTCCTGCCACCGTCTTCCGACACTGAGTCCTGGTCCCGCTCACCCAGCCCGAGACCGACCCGCTCCGGCCGAAATCCGCGCTTACACCGCAGCAGGACCCGGACCAAGAAGTGGAACTCGGAAGACCGAGCTTCGACGCGCAGGCGGACAGAAACGCCGCAGATTGTAACGGAAAAGAGTGTACACAAGGGAACCGTCCCGCTTGGAATGCCCCCGCCTTCCACCGCCACAGATCAGGGTCAGGCCAGCCTGTCCCAGGACCACCTCCTGCCACCGTCTCAATCCTGGTCTTGTAGCCCTTCTCCCAGCCGACGCTCCCGCTGGTCCCTTAGGAGCCTGCTCGGCAGAGACTCTGACTGGGACAGCTGCAGGTTAGTGTGCAGGATTCATACACAACAAACAACCAATAGCTGGACAACCTAATATGAACTATGTTGAACTCTATAAAGGGCTCTGATTCATTCATGTACTCTCCGGTTGGGAACAATTAGGGTTGTTACCGGTAAAAACATGTATTTGGATAAATAGAGGGGACAACAAAAACATTTAATTGATGGTTTTATTTAGACAATCTTTTGATACATGAAACATCCATCCATCCATCTTCTTCCGCTTATCCGAGGTCGGGTCGCGGGGGCAGCAGCCTAAGCAGGGAAGCCCAGACTTCCCTTTCCCCAGCCACTTCGTCTAGCTCTTCCCGGGGGATCCCGAGGCGTTCCCAGGCCAGCCGGGAGACATAGTCTTCCCAACGTGTCCTGGGTCTTCCCTGTGGCCTCCTACCTGTTGGACGTGCCCTAAACACCTCCCTAGGGAGCCGTTCGGGTGGCATCCTGACCAGATGCCAGAACCACCTCATCTGGCTCCTCTCGATGTGGAGGAGCAGCGGCTTTACTTTGAGTTCCTCCCGGATGGCAGAGCTTCTCACCCTATCTCTAAGGGAGAGCCCCACCACACGGCGGAGGAAACTCATTTCGGCCGCTTGTACCCGTGATCTTATCCTTTCGGTCATGACCCAAAGCTCATGACCATAGGTGAGGATGGGAACGTAGATCGACCGGTAAATTGAGAGCTTTGCCTTCCGGCTCAGCTGCTTCTTCAGCACAACGGATCGGTACAACGTCCGCATTACTGAAGACGCCGCACCGATCCGCCTGCCGATCTCACGATCCACTCTTCCCTCACTCGTGAACAAGACTCCTAGGTACTTGAACTCCTCCACTTGGGGCAGGGTCTCCTCCCCAACCCGGAGATGGCATTCCACCCTTTTCCGGGCGAGAACCATGGACTCGGACTTGGAGGTGCTGATTCTCATTCCGGTCGCTTCACACTCGGCTGCGAACCGATCCAGTGAAAACATTTGTTTCTTTTTTCGATTAAAGAAGAATTTATGCATGAAATAAGACAGTGAACATGCCCGATAGACAACTTCCGAAATGGGTTAATAGGGCTACGTTCACACTGTTGGGTCAGGTTTGCCGAATTTGGATTTTTTTTGTCAAATTCGATCTTTTTAGTGGCCGTACACATTACAAAATAAATGCGATTTCTAATGCGAAAGCAATCTGACCCGCATGCGGGCATGACCATCATGACGTCGCACGCACTGCAGTGTTTACAGAAGTACGCATGACTTCCACGGTCTCAGTACTGGCGCATTTTTGGCAATTTCAAGGATGCTGCACTATCAAAGTCAACTCTTTCTGAACCGAATTATTGTGCGTAGAAGGTTAAAAAAAGAAGAGGCAGTTTTACGGGATACTGTGCTTGGATGTCTGCTTTAAGCACGAGTCTGGGCGAGCAGTCTGCGACAGGAGTTCCAAAAACACAATTTTCACCTGTTTTCTGCTCCGTTGTCCACTATTCGTTTTGTAACCGTCTATTTTGGCGAATAATTATGACGCTTATCGCTTTTTGAGGAATCGGACCACATCACAGGAGGGTTCACATTGAGGACGAATCACACATACGATTTATTTCCACACACAAAAAAAGGCCTGGGTTGGATATTAAACATTCAGAATTGCCAGAATAGCAAACTCTGGCTAAGGAAAGGAGTTCCAAAACTCTCCACACAGCTTGTGCATATACACGGCACAAACGGAGACTTGGACTCCTCTGATGACGGCAGGGTTGTGGTTGTGGTTGTGCTGCTGCGTTTCAATGGTGGTATACTAACTCGGCACTTCTGTGACTGCTGTTAGTGTTTGGATTTCATCATATTTGTTACGCTGTGTTTTTAGACTGACATTATCACGCTTACTTTCCACTGAAAGTCTTGCAAGTACATAACAAAACCAACTTATGGCCTTTTTCTGCTCCCGTAAAATAGAAAAAACATTGTCACTCTTACTTTCCACTGAAAGTCTTGCAAGTGCATAACAAAACCGACATGGCCTTTTTCTCTGCTCCATAAAATAGAAAAAAACAGGAAGTAGATGCTACCTGTACTTTTTATTTAGGGGGAAAAATCAGAAGTTACTTCTGCATTAACTTTCGTTTTACTTAGTTATAAATGTGGCTTTGGCAGGAAGAAGCGCTTGTCGTTGACACAACCTCTCCTTCCGCCCTCATGGACCCGGTGTTGCAGCGCAATAGGAAAGCAGATTAAGCAGACCGGGCGAAACACAGAGGCAAGATCTCTGCGGGCCCATTGCTTGGTCAGGCTGGATTACTCTGTGGACTCTAATCCAGCAGGACAGTCGCATATTTAGAGTGCAGGGATTGGACACTGGACTTGGGCCAGGTGGATTTGCTGGAAGGAGGGAGGAAAATGTGCAACCACTTAGGGCTGGGCGATGTGGCCTTTTTTTGATATCTCGATATTTTAGGCCATATCGTGATACACAATATATATCTTGATATTTTGCCTAAGCTTTGAATTAACACTTTATACATATAATCACACCGGTATGATCAGTCTATGTGTCTATATTAAAACATTCTTGTTCATACTGCATTAATAAATGCTCACTTTAAACTTTCATGCAGAGAAGGAAATCACAACTAAGTCAATTGACCAAAACTGTATTTATTAAACAGTTATTAAGCAGTGGAACAAACATCCATGTAATTTCAAAACAGAAAGTGCAAGATTGTCAGAGACATTTTAAAAAAAGCTATTAGTGCACCTTTGTGCATGATGTCATTAAGATAGCATATCAAAACAACACTAAATTAAAGTGCACATTTTGTACAGAACGCAGCTACAACAGTTTAAAACAAATAAAGTGCACTTTTGTGCATGATGTCACACAAGATATTTCAATAAGTGTCAAATAAAATGAGCTGCATAATAGGAAATCAAATAGTGTTCGTCCTTTGCTGTGTGGTCGGTTACTGCGGACATTATCTTCTTTTGTTGTTGACTTTTTTTTCATACGGCGTTGATATGGAAATGTTTGCTTCGGCATTTTGTTGGTGTTGCACCGAATGGAGATGTTGATATGCGGAGTTTCAAACACTCTTCATTCTCTAGCAGGTGACTTTTCAAATGATGCTTCATATTAGCAGTAATGCTACTTTTGGTAGCAACGTTTTTGCCCCACACTTGACAAATTACTGTTGTACAGAATGCCACTAAAACAGTTTAAAACAAATAAAGTGCACTTTTGTGCATGATGTCACACAATTTGATTGATTGATTGATACTTTTATTAGTAGATTGCACAGTTCAGTACATATTCCGTACAATTGACCACTAAATGGTAACACCCGAATAAGTTTTTCAACTTGTTTAAGTCGGGGTCTACGTCAATCAATTCATGGTATTTCAATAAGTGTCAAATAAAAATGAGCTGCATAATAGGAAATCAAATAGTGTTCGTCCTTTGCTGTGTGGTAGGTTACTGCGGACATTATTTTCTTTTGTTGTTGACTTTTTTTTTTTCATACCGTTTTGATCTGGAAATGTTTGCCTCTGCATTTTGTTGGTGTGGCACCAAATGGAGATGTTGACATGCGGAGTTTCAAACACTCTTCATTCTCTAGCAGGTGACTTTTCAAATGATGCTTCATATTAGCAGTAATGCTACTTTTGGTAGCAACGCCATTTTCCCCACACTTGACAAATTACGGTTGTCTGTTCAACATATTCCCACTTGAATCCAAACCATCGCCAGACGATGGACCCTCTGCGGTTTTTCTTAGCAATTAATTCTTCCTTTATTTGTTTCCAGATTGGCACCTTCTTTCTCTCGTATTACCACAGCTAACGTTACCCATGCTGCTACCTCTTTGCTCCGCGAGGGCGTACACGTATGTGACGTATGACGTGACATGTGTAAGAAGGTGCGCTTGCTGTCTGTGAGAAGGAGCGACAAGAAAGAGTGGGAAGAGCCTGTAGTGTAATGCCAGCAGCTAAAAGCAACTGCGTGAGAACGTATACTCCAATATCACGATATAGTCATTGTCTGTATCGCACAGAGACAAACCCGCGATATATCGCCCAGCCCTACAACCAATCAAAGACAAAGGCCTTATATTACCATCTGATACTAATAAGCACTGTTTGATAATAGGGTAGCACGGTGGAAAAAGGGGTTAGTGCATTTGCCTCACAATACAAAGGTCCTGAGTAGTCCTGAGTTCAATCCCGGGCTCGGGATCTTTCTGTGTGGCGTTTGCATGTTCTCTCCGTGACTGCGTGGGTTCCCTGACGGGTACTCCGGCTTCCTCCGGCAACACTAAAAATTGGCCCTTGTGTGTGAGTGTGAATGTTGTCTGTCTTTCTGTGTTGGCCCTGCAATGAGGTGGCGACTTGTCGAAAGTGTACCCCGCTTGCAGCTGAGATAGGCTCCAGCACCACCCGCGACCCCAAAAGAGGGAGAAGCGGTAGAAAAGGGATGGATGGATATCAGGTCTACTATTTTAAACTAAGAAGGCATACATAAACAATGTTAAAAATTGGAAATTACCGTAAAAAGATGTAATGAGAAAAATCCAAGAAAAGTCACACATGGGCCAAAAAAAATCGGACTTATCCAAGGTGTACCCCCCCCCCCCCTTCGCCTGAATGCAGCTGAGATAGGCTCCAGTACCCCCCACGGTCCCAAAAGGGACAAGCGGTAGAAAATGGATGGATGGATGATGGATTAATAATGTCCTTCATTTCATTTATTGGTAATATCTGTTTACTGCCTGTTTTACATGGTCTATATACACTTCTATACTTTATTTAAATTTTGGGTGATACTACAGATTTGGGTATGGATCCAATACTAAGTAGTTACAGGGTCATACATTTGTCATATTTAAAGTTCTGCTCAGTTTAGTTACCTATTTCCTGATGTTATAAACCATGGGTGTCAAACTCTGGCCCGCGGGCCAATTTTGGCCCGCCGTTTAATTTCATTTGGCCCTTGACGCAATATCAAATTAACATTAGAGCTGGCCCGCTGGTGACACCACATTCACCGCTAATACTCATACATGCCGACCCTCCCGATTTTCTCAGGAGACTCCCGAAGTTTAGTGCCCTTCCCGAAAATCTCCCTGGGCAACTATTCTCCCAATTTCCACCCGGACAACAATATTGGGAGCGTGCCTTAAAGACCCTGCCTTTAGCGTCCTCTACAACATGTCGTCACGTCCTCTTTTCCTCCATATAAACAGCGTGTTGGCCAAGTCACATAATATATGCGGCTTTCACAAACACGTACTAGGTCAACAGCCATACAGGTCACACTGAGGGTGGCCATATAAAAAACTTTAACCTTGTTACAAATATGCGCCACACTGTGAACCCACACCAAACAAGAATGACAAAACACATTTCGGGAGAACACCCGCACTGTAACACAACATAAACACAACATAACAAATACCCAGAACCCCTTGCAGCACTAAGTCTTCCAGAACGCTACAATGTACATCCCCCGCTACTACCAAACCCCGCCCACCTCATATTTGTTTTATTTTTGAATTTATTAGCCAATGGAAAAAGTTAATGTTGATATTTACATCAGAAGGCTGCAAATAGAAAAGAGGCATTAATTTTTTAAATTAAATTTTATTTAATATACCACTGGTGTTTTTTGAAAGTTGATTTTGCACTATTACGTTATATAAGCTTTGCCTGTTCCATGAGAGGAAGTCCAAATACCCGGAGGGAACCCACGCAGTCCTGGGAAGAACATGCAAAATCCACACAGAAAGATCCCGAGCCCGGGATTGAACTCAGGATTACTCAGGACCTTCGTATTGTGGGGCAGATGCACTAACCACCGTGCTGCCCTATTTAAGCCTTGCTTCTTCAAAATTCATTGCAAAACTTGTTTGGGTCCCTCTTAAAAGGTTAATTTGTTCAACCTTGGCCCGCGGCTTTGGTCAGTTTTAAAATTTGTCCCACTCTGTATTTGAGTTTGACACCCCTGTTATAAACCAAAGACAAAGGACGTTGTGGTAATGGAAAATATCGATGCAATCATTGTAGTATAGACTCTTGTACTTGGTATCGTTAGTCAATATTTGTATATATTGTATCCTCCTATGGTGTGTAGTGAAGCATGTTTAGCTATTCCTCATCCTGCAGGGATGATACTTGCAAGAAACCTACTTTATTTTTCTCCATGAAGGCGAGGGTTAGTGATTAAGATGGAGCTAAAGCCCTGCTAACTAGCTCTGTTTTTTAGCTGCACCTTTATAGTTAGTTTTAAGGCCAAAACATGTTCATTCTCTCTTTTCTGTCTCCATGCTGTTAAATTAAAGCTAAAGTCCCAACAAATGTCACACACACACTGGGTGTGGTAAAAATGTGTCCTCTGCATTTGACCCATCCCCATGTTCACTTCCTGGGAGGTGAGGGGAGCAGTAAGCAGCAGCGTGCGCCGCGCTCTGGAATCATTTGGTAATTTAACCCCCAATTCCAACCCTTGATGCTGAGTGCCAAGCATGGAGGCAATGGGTCCTATTTTTTGTAGTTTTTGGTATGCCTCGGCCAGGGTTTGAACTCACGACCTCCCAGTCTCAGGGCGGACACTCTAACCACAAGGCCACTGAGCTGATAACTTTAAAGGGGAACATTATCACCAGACCTATGTAAGCGTCAATATATACCTTGATGTTGCAGAAAAAAGACCATATATTTTTTTAACCGATTTCCGAACTCTAAATGGGTGAATTTTGGCGAATTAAATGCCTTTCTGTTTATCGCTCCCTGAGCGACGACGTCAGAACGTGACGTCACATCGGTCGTCAACGCCATTTTTCCCGACCACATCACACGCATCGAGTCAAATCAGCTGTTATTTTCCGTTTTTTCGACTGTTTGCCGGTACCCTGGAGACATCATGCCTCGTCGGTGTGTTGCCGGAGGGTGTAACAACACGATCAGGGACGGATTCAAGTCGATTTACGTAGAATATGCATCGATTTGCACGGCATGCTAATCGATGCTAACATGCTATTTAGGCTAGGTGTGTGTACATATTGCAGCATTATGCCTCATTTGTAGCTATATTTACATCCGGCCTTTCCCTCCATCCACATTTAATGCCAAAAAAACACTTACCAATCGACGGATTTAAGTTGCTCCTGTGTCAAGAGATGCGAAAGTCCCTCGTTTGGTTTTTACCGGCGATGCTACGACAGAGATGGCAAGAATGCCTAAATATCCTGCTACACTCAAAGCAGATGCATTCCCAACAATAAAGTCAAATAAATCACAAAGGTGAGTTTTGTTGATGTTATTGACTTATGTGCTAATCAGACATATTTGGTCGCGGCATGACTGCCAGCTAATCGATGCTAACATGCTATTTAGGCTACCTGTATGTACATTTGTAGTTGTATTTGCATCCAGCGTTTCCTTCCACCCATATTTAATGCGAAACACTTGCCATACGACGGATTTAAGTTGATCCAGTGTCAAAGCGAAAGTCCGGATCGGTTGGTCTGCACATTTTACCGGCGATGCTAAGACAGACATGCATGGCCATTAGCGTCAATAGCTATTCGCTCAATAGCTTCAGTTTCTTCTTCAATTTCGTTTTCTCTATCTGCCTCCATACTCCAACCATCTGTTTCAATACATGCGTAATCTGTTGAATTGCTTAAGCCGCTGAAATCCGAGTCTGAATCCGAGCTAATGTCGCTATATCTTGCTGTGCTATTCGCCATTGTTTGTATTGGAATCGCTATGTGACGTCACAGGGAAATGGACAGTGGCATCACAAATAGCGAAGATCAAGCACTTTAAAGCTTTAGGGATATTCCGGGAGATGTAAAATTTTGAAAAAACTTCAAAAAATTAAATAAGCCACTGGACACAAGAACTGATTTTTATTGGTTTTAACCCTTCTGAAATTGTGATAATGTTCCCATTTAACTTCAACTTTATCAGTACCGCGATACTGCACAAACCTCGTAGCAATTGGAACAATCTGTTGTAGGGAAAAGCCGTGGCCATCCTATAGGCTTAATGAATTGTAAGGGCAATGTTTGGAGTGACATTCTTTACTAAGGGAACAAAGGCTTTCAGTGTCATTTAAAATATTATTGTGCACAGTGCATGTGTGAAAGAGAGAGAGGTCACTGCGTGTGTCTGGGATGTGAGTCTCGCCTCATGTACACTTGGTTGTACATTCCGATGTTGACCTATTTACGTATTGTACTGACCCCTCTATAGTTATCATCACACTTTTCCCCCCCGCAACGTGGGTTCGACCTCTAAACCCCTCTTCTTTTGTGCTATTTCGTCCCAAGTCCTTGGCGCCTGTTATGCGCGCAGGGTCCGCCGGGTCAGAACAAAGCACAATGTGCACAGTCAGCATCAAGTGTGACAGGTTCATGGGTATTCTGTGTTGATGCGTAAGTCAAAACAGCTGAGAGCGACCAGAGTCCGGAGGATCTTTTCCTGCAGTCCTCACGTTGCAGAACCAATCCAGATATTCTCCGTGCCTTACTTATGATTGCGCCTGCTAGGAGCGAAACGGAGGCCTCGGCACAGACGGCAAGTCAAAACAAGGCGGTTATTTACACTGTCAACTTGTCAAGCGACAGCAAAAACGTATAGCGGCTGACAGTCGCAGCAGACCAGATGGAGGCGGGGCTCGTCCCTTGAATCATGACATCACCCTCAGCCAATAAGGGCCGCCCTCTCGTCTGATGATGTCATGCTTGTCCAATCAAAGGACGTTCTGGCTGATGCGAGCAAGCCGAGCGTCACCCCCTCCTCTTATGCATTCTTTTAGATTTCATGGACAGTTTGTACCTCATTATTATAAACAACTACCTAGCAGTGGTTGTGCTGCTGTGTTTCAATGGTGATATACTAACTAGGCACTTCTCTGGCTGCTGTTATTCTTTGGATTTCAACATATTTGTTACGCTGTGCTCTTCTTACACTGATATTGTCACGCTCAAATTTCCACTGAAAGTCTGGCAAATGCATTACAAACCCGATTTATGGCCTTTTTCTGCTCCAGGAAAATCTAAAAACAGGAAGTAAATGCTACCTGTACTTTTTTTTTTAGTTGGGGAATAAATAAATAGTTGCTTCTGCATTAACCTCCGTTTCACTTAGCCTGATGTAGGAAAATGTGGCTTTGGCAAGAAGAAGCGCTTGTTGTTGACGCAACCTATCCTTCCGCCCTCACGGACCCGGCGTTGCAGGCAAAACACCGAGGCAAGATCTCTGCGGGCCCATTGCTTGGCCAGGCTGGATTACTATGTGGACTCTAATCCAGCAGGACAGTCGCAGATTTAGAGTGCAGGGATTGGACACTGGACTTGGGCCAGGTGGACTTGCTGGAAGGAAGGAAGGAAATGTGCAACCAAAGACAAAGGCCCAAATATTACCATCTGATACTAATAAGCAATGTTTGATATTAGATCTACTATTTTAAACTAAGAAGGCGTATTTAAGATATGTTAAAAATTGGAAATTACCGTAAAAAGATAGAATGAGAAAAAACTTCCAAAATCAATAACTTGTGAGATTATGAGCAAATAAAGACATCGTAAAGTCACTGTTTTTGCACACGGGGCTAAACGATATCAATACATATCGTGATAGTCATGTAATTAATAGCAGTAAAAATGTGCTCGGTAAAACATTCCACATATGTTTTGTTTCTTTGCCGTAAGAAACCGGAAGTTGCGTGGACCAAGGCCTTCGCCCTCTGTTAGCACAGGAAGTGATCACTGATCAGTGGGAGTGACACGCTGACAGCCAATCAGTTAACAGTATCAACTATCACGTTTGGTTGCGGTTGATTATTTGCTTGGAGTGAGAAGAGAAAGTAAAAATGCAGAAAATGTGGATAAAAGAGGAAAAGCCACCTTGCGAATATGTTTTTTGGGGGGGGATATTTTAAAACGGACCGTAGTCAGACCGAAATCCCGTAAATTCCTTGAACTAATCCTGCAGAAAAGAGTTATTCATGGGTCTGTTTACATTTACACACTCTGCACTATTTTCTTACACTTTATTAATAATTTCTTACATATTCCTTATTTTTGCACCTTCATTTTCAAGTATACAATTTGATTTTACTATTTTGTTTACATTGAGTGTTTTCCATGCTTGTGGTGACATTTCCTTTCTGCCTTATAGTCTAAAAGCGCCAAATTTGGCACAGGTGGAACTCAGGGCATACTTGAAGGATTTAGCTAGGGCGCCCGCGTCGGTGACCTTTGGGGACGCCACAGAGGCCAATCAAATATGGCCGCCACTTGCAATAGCTTTTGTCTGTAACATTTGAAACAGATGAGCTACAAATGTAAACTTGGTGTCTATTTCATGTGTTTTACAATTGGAAATGTTTTGGAATGCTCATTTTTATTTTTGGGTGTGTCTAGACCCTTAGTTTGCATATTTCCAAATGGCGTTTTGCTATTCTGAAGACATTGGACGTAACTTGGGCATTGTTATGAGTAAAACCTGGTGCAACATGCATGATTCCTTTCTAATGTTTATATGACATTTCGCGGTGGGGGGAGGGAATGGAAGATGCCAGGCTCAATTGAGTCAGTGCTGGTTGCTTCGGCATTTTGTTGGGTGTGATGTTGGCCGGAGATGTTGACATGTGGAGTTTCAAGCACTCCTATTCTCTAGCGGGTGACTTTTCAAATGATGCTACAAATTAGTAGTGGTGCTACTTTTTGTAGCAACGCTTTTGCCACATACTTTACATATAACAGTTGTCTGTTCAATATCTTCCCACTTGAAGCCAAACCACCTCCAGACGATGGACCACGTGCTGTTTTTCTTGGGAATTAATTCTTCTTCTTCCATTTGTTACCAGATTCACACCTTCTCTCTGTCGTATTACCACTCGCACCGCTCCGCTTGCACAATTTGCCAAAGCTAACTTTACCCATGCCGCTACCTCTCTGCTTCGCGGGAGCGTCCGACTTTGCACGAGCGACAGTATACTATGTATCTAACGATGTGCGTTTGTTTTATATCTCTGTGAGGAGAGACAATTAAGAGTGAGAAAAGCCTGTAGTGTAATGCCCGCAGCTAAAAACAACCGTGTGAGAACGTATACTCGAATACTCACAAGTATAGTCATTTCCTACATCGCACAGAGACAAACCCGTGATATTAGATTAGATAGTACTTTATTTATTCCGTCAGGAGAGTTCCTTCAGGAAAATTACAATTTTCAGCACAATCCCATTCAAGATCAGACAAACATTAAAGGGAGACAGAACAGGATCGCTGACGGGTCTGCCGGCTTCCAGCGCCACTTACAAAAAAAAAGATGAGATACAGGTAAACGGGGGGGGGGGGAGAAAAAAATAGAAGATTCAAATAAAATAAAAAAATCGGTCTTAGCCTGGGCCCTGGAGAGGGGGTGCAGACTGAGGCCAAGGGAAAAAAACAACAACTCATAGCCATAGTACACATCCCTCTTACATGTGTGTAAGGGGGAAACATCAAACATCAAAGAACACATAGGACATCAAAGACATTAAAGTAGCAGATACAACCAGACACTTCTACATACAACTATGAATAAAAAGTAAAAGAAACATATCCACTGTGGTGGCCTCTGCGGTGTTTCACGCCATCGTCCGCTAGGGTGGAGGGAGGATGGCCAGAGACAGGAGCAGACCCAACAAAGCAACCAAGACAGCTGACTCCACTCTCGGCCAGTGTCCAGTCCGCATTGATGAGCGATGATATGTCCAAGGAGATTATATATATCGAATATACGAGTATATTCGATATATCGCCCATTCCTAGTTCCAAACCAGGTGTAATTATAGAGTGTTTATTAGTCACCAGTGAGAAGGTAAATTTTTGACGTGACTGATTTGTAAACAGAGATCACAGCACCGGAAGTATATTACCCGAGGGGGCGTGGCTACAGGATAGAGTTGCCAAAGAGGAAATGTTTTCTGACTTTGTTGAGTGCATGTCACAGATAATAATGATGATCATTTTTATTGATAAGAAATGTCAAATGCATACTTATCTCTCTGTTTATGCCTCTTGTCCACACGTAAATGCATATTTTTGTCCTTAAAATCGCAGACCTGAGCAAACTCTGGCTAAGTTAAGGAGTTGCAAAAGTCTATGCATGTACACGGCACAAACGGAGACTTGGACTCCTCTGATGAAGCCACGGTTGTGCGCTGTCATTTGCAAAGCTCAACAACACTGCCGCTATAAGAGGACTCGCTCTTATGTATGAACGTAAAAATGCTGCTATTTTCACTCAACACTGACAAAAAAGACGCATCAAAGACTGTTTACACTTCAGGCTGAAGTGGCCCAAATCTGATTTTTTTTTTTTTTTTAGATTTAATTTTTTCCATCTGATAGTTTACACTGCAAGTAAAATGTGATTTTTTTTTTATTAGACTCCTCTGTAAATGCACACAGGCCCCAACTAAAAAATTACATAAGTCGCAACACCTTAAAAATTAGTGTTTTTCTTTTTTTTTTACATCCACATCAGTGTGGATAAACTTTTGCTTTATTTTCCATCTTACATGTAAGCAAACGCGCCACAGGGTCAATTCTGGTCCTTCAACAATGGATATTTCTTCGGAATCAAAATATATATTCATATATTGCTCTGGAACGTTCTGTGTGGAGTTTGCATGTCCTCTGCGTGGGTTCCCTCCGGGTACTCCGGCTTCCACACACCTCCAAAGACATGCACCTGGGGATAGGTTGATTGGCAACACTAAATCGGCCCTAGTGTGTGAATGTGAGAGTGAATGTTGTCTGTCTATCTGTGTTGGCCCTGCGATGAGGTGGCGACTTTTCCAGGGTGTACGCCGCCTTCCGACCCGATTGTAGCTGAGATAGGCTCCAGCGACCCCCAAGGGAATAAGCGGTAATAAATGGATGGATGGATACATACAGCCTATCATTTGTGCACTAGCTCGGTTGGTAGAGCGGCTGTGCCAGCAACTTGAGGGTTGCAGGTTCGATTCCCGCTTCCGTTGTGTCCTTGGGCAAGACACTTTACCCACCTGCTCCCAGTGCCACCCACACTGGTTTAAATGTAACTTAGATATTGGGTTTCACCATGTAAAGCGCTTTGAGTCACTAGAGAAAAGCGCTATATAAATATAATTCACTTCACTTCACTATTAACAAGTGATGCACTGATGATTCAGTTGTCTTTAAGGCCTACTGAAATGAGATTTTCTTATTTAAACGGGGATAGCAGGTCCATTCTATGTGTCATACTTGATCATTTCGCGATATTGCCATATATTTGCTGAAAGGATTTAGTAGAGAACATCCACGATAAAGTTCGCAACTGGAGAAAAGCCCTGCCTCTACCGGAAGTCGCAGACGATGACGTCACATGTTGAGGGCTCCTCATATATTCACATTGATTTTAATGGGAGCCTCCAACAAAAACAGCTATTCAGACCGAGAAAACGACAATTTCTCCATTAATTTGAGCGAGGATGAAATATTTGAGTTTGACGATTTTGATAGCGACGGACTAGAAAAAAAAAAGTTTAAAAAAAAATGCGATTGCAGTCGCGTTGCATTGAGACGGATTCATGTGTTTTTAGAGACATTTACTAGGATAATTCTGGGAAATCCATTATCTTTCTATTGTGTTGCTAGTGTTTTTGTTAGTTTAACTGTACCTGATAGTCGGAAGTGTACGTCCACGGCCGGGTGTTGACGCGCAGTGTCTCGGGGAAGTCGACGGCAGCTGATATCCGGTAAGAGGCGACTTTTTAACCACAATTTTCTCACCGAAACCTGCTGGTTGACATGTAGTCCGGATCCATGTCCGCTGTGATCCATACTAAAGTTTCACCTCCGTGAATTTTAAACAAGGAATCACCGTGTGTTTGTGTGGCTAAAGGCTAAAGCTTCCCAACTCCGCCTTTCTACTTTGACTTCTCCAATATTAATTGAACTAATTGCAAAAGATTCAGCAACACAGATGTCCAAAATACTGTGTAATTATGCCGTTAAAGCAGACGACTTTTAGCTGTGTGTGTACGCAGCGCTCATATTCATAACAGCCCGTGACGTCATGCGTACACGTCATCATTATGCGATGATTTCAAGAAAAAAGTCCAGGGAAATTAAAAATTGCAATTTAGTAAACTAAAAAGGCCGTATTGGCACGTGTTGCAATGTTAATATTTCATCATATCAGATTGCGTGGTGGGTAGTAGTGGGTTTCAGTAGGCCTTTAAACAGCGAAACCGGATGTCGTGATGAAATAGCAACTGCGCGCACAAATGGGGTAGCTCGCCAAAAGATGACGAAAAGTCACATTCAGGTCGCATTGCGTTTAGGTCGAAGTCCCATTTGAAAATATCAGATTCCTGGACCTCCACCTGATGTGGCCTGAATCTGATGCCAAAAGATAAGATTTGAAGCCCTTTAGAGCGTTTTGACTGACATATAAACAATCAGATTTGGTGTGCAAAATGGGCTTTGTCGGACCTCAAGACTTTTTGCTTGGTGTCAAAAGAAAGGTGCAACATTAGTTCATCGTTTTTAATCCATATTTAACAACATAAATCATCAAGGTATTTACTTATGTGTTGGTTCCATTCGTGTTAACGGGAAGAGCGTAAAACGCGCCGGAGCATCTAAAAAAAACATGATATAACTTCCTCCTGTTAAAGACAATTATATATATTATATTGCTATATTGATGATTAAATGCATTATAATTCCACGAGAATTTTGCAATGATCCGATCGCTTTAGGCACTTAACTTTTGAAGAGATTTTTGGCTCCTATTTCAGAAATAATGTACACTTCACTGTACATGTAATATATCACCATGTTACTGATTTAACGTGTTACAAGTCCCCGAGTGTTGGGTTTAATTTTTTTTTTACGCCAGTGTTTTTCAACCTTTTCTAAACCAAGGAACATTTTTTCATTGAAAAACATCTGAGGCACACCACCAGCAAAAAACCTAAAAAAATGAAACTCAGTAGCAGATATTGAAAATAAAATATCATTCTCGCAATTATTGGATATGAATTCAAACCATAACCAACCATGCATCACTATAGCTCTTGTTTCAAAGTAGGTGTACTGTCACGACCTGTCACACCATGCCGTGACTTATTTAGTTTTTGGGGTGTTTTCCTGTGTGTATTGTTTTAAATATTGCGCTCCTTTTTTAGTGGCTTTTCCTCTTTTGTTTGTATTTTCCTGGAGCAGTGTCATGTCTTCCTTAAACGCTATTCACCGCACCGGCTTTGTTTTCGCAATCAAGACTATTTAAGTTGTGCGAACGCTATCCTTGTTTCTGGGGACATTGTTGATTGTCTTGTCATGTATGGATGTACTTTGTGGACGCCGTCTGCTCCACACGCTGTAAGTCTTTGCTGTTGTCCAGCATTCTGTTTTTGTTACTTTGCAGCCAGTTCAGTTTTAATTTCATTTTGCATAGCCATTCCTAAGCTTCAATGCTTTTTCTTAGCAGCACTAGCCTTTTGTTTCTTTTTGGTTTAAGTGTTAGATACCTTTTTACCTGCATATTGTGACCACGACAAACCATGTTCCCGACATCTACGAAACAATTAGCTGCCTGCTGCTACCCACTGATATGGAAGAGTATTACACGGTTACTCTGCCGAGCTTTAGACAGCACAGACACTCAACATCGTCACATTTGCGGATTATAACTACTGGTTTGCAACAAATATTTTTAACCCAACTAACTGAAATTACATAATTAGCCACGGCACATCAGACTGTATCTCACGGCACACTAGTGGTTGAAAAACACTGCTTTAAGCACTAAGAAAAGATTCATAATGTTCCCAGCTGTCTGTGTAAGTGCAGGCTGGTTTTACAGATAATGTGCATGTCATTGTATATCAAAATAGACATTATAATAACAGAGGTGTAATGCCACCAAGTCAGCTGTGGCTGCTTTTTTCCAGGCATCTAATTTGACCAGATGTGCATGACAGCAAGTGTATGCGTTTGTGTGTAGACCAGAGACTGTTTCGAAACCACAGGAGACCTTTTAAACCCCGAATATGGATTTGTGAAACTCTGTGTCGTGTGAACATGGCCTCAGTTGTTTTCAAGTACCCGCCGTCCATGTGTGGCAGATAAACACAGTTATAATAACTTCATGAAAAATACAACTCACAATAACGCTAAATTAGTGGGAGCTCGAGGCTTGTTTCCTTGCGATGGGATTGTGTCCGGCAGTTTGATAGTATACTATATACCAAGGTTTCTTTACCTTTTTGACCTCAGGGCCCACTCAAATCTTAATACCGAATTAGTGCTTTTCCTCTTGGTTCTAATCATATCAAATAATTGTAGTGTAACCTACTTGCATTTGAACAGGACACACCTTGTCAAATCGTATGAAAGCATGTGTTAATCACAATGACTATTATCAAGGCTTAGGTCAGCTGGATCGGTTCGCAGCCGAGTGTGAAGCGACCGGAATGAGAATCAGCACCTCCAAGTCCGAGTCCATGGTTCTCGCCCGGAAAAGGGTGGAATGCCATCTCCGGGTTGGGGAGGAGACCCTGCCCCAAGTGGAGGAGTTCAAGTACCTAGGAGTCTTGTTCACGAGTGGGGGAAGAGTGGATCGTGAGATCGACAGGCGGATCGGTGCGGCGTATTCAGTAATGCGGACGTTGTACCGATCCATTGTGGTGAAGAAGGAGCTGAGCCGGAAGGCAAAGCTCTCAATTTACCGGTCGATCTACGTTCCCATCCTCACCTATGGTCATGAGCTTTGGGTCATGACCGAAAGGATAAGATCACGGGTACAAGCGGCCGAAATGAGTTTCCTCTGCCGTGTGGCGGGGCTCTCCCTTAGAGATAGGGTGAGAAGCTCTGCCATCCGGGAGGAACTCAAAGTAAAGCCGCTGCTCCTTCACATCGAGAGGAGCCAGATGAGGTGGTTCGGGCATCTGGTCAGGATGCCACCCGAACGCCTCCCTAGGGAGGTGTTTAGGGCACGTCCAACCGGTAGGAGGCCACGGGGAAGACCCAGGACACGTTGGGAAGACTATGTCTCCCGGCTGGCCTGGGAACGCCTCGGGATCCCCCGGGAAGAGCTAGACGAAGTGGCTGGGGAGAGGGAAGTCTGGGCTTCCCTGCTTTGGCTGTTGCCCCCGCGACCCGACCTCGGATAAGCGGAAGATGATGGATGGATGGATGGATGGAGGTCAACCTGATTACAAAAATAACTAAAAGAAACTGAAGAAAAATAAATGTACACATAAAATAAATAAACTGTAGCTAAATTCGTAAATATTAATAATAACATATGTTTTGTCAATAAAGTTAAAATACGACTTCACCACTTAAGTCGTATTTTTTTCCGCTTAACAGACTTCATTGACATAAGGTCCAGACTTCTTCTGTTTGTTTGACGTTGTCCTTACCGCCACAAGTGGTGGAAAAGTGTATTACAAATCAGTACCGTTGCGGCCATACAGATCACAGGTGAGAAACACGTTTTTTTTTTGGTGGCCTTCTCGGGGGCGCTCGCGTCCTAACAATGTTTAGGAAACACTGGTAAATACTATAAAGCTGCCGGGGACTGCAGATGGAAAGTAGTCTAACATTTACATTTCAAATTTTTTTTAATGTCCATTGTACCATGTAACGAAGATGTAACAAGTATAGCAAATGGCTACTTCCGATCTATGAATAAGCTCATTGGTGTGTCTCGAGTGACTGGCGAAAGTTAAGTGATTCTCACACCGTGCTCCATTTTAATTAAATATTCATAGTGTTACTGTTCAAATTTTGTGTAATGTTACAGTGGACATTTTTTTAAAAATACTTCTTGATTGATTGATTGCTTGATTGAAACTATTATTAGTAGATTGCACAGTTCAATACATATTCCGTACAATTGACCACTAAATGGTAACACCCGAATAAGTTTTTCAACTTGTTTAAGTCGGGGTCCACGTAAATCAATTCATGGTACAAATATATACTATCAGCATCATACAGTCATCACACAGGTTAATCGTCAGAGTATATACATTGAATTATTTACATTAATTACAATCTGGGGGGTGGGATGAGGAGGGTTTGGTTGATATCAGCACTTCAGTCATCAACAATTGCATCATCAGAGAAATGGACATTGAAACAGTGTAGGTCTGACTTAGTAGGATATGTACAGCAATAAAATCTCTGCCTGTTTTTTTTAAATTTTTTATGAATACTTAGGCCTACTACGCTATTGTATTTTAATGGTGGTCATTATGAGCTTTTTGTGTGGAGTTTTTATGTTTTCCTCGTGACTGCCTGGGTTGCCTCCAGGTACTCCGGCTTCCTCCCACCTCCAAAGACATGCACCTGGGGATAGGTTGATTGGCAACACTAAAATTGGCCCTAGTGTGTGAATGTTGTCTGTCTATCTGTGTTGGCCCTGCGATGAGGTGGCGACTTGTCCAGGGTGTACGCTGCCTTCCAGCACCCCCTGTGACCCTGAAAGGGACAAGCGGTAGAAAATGAATGAATGGGGCATTACGGTGGTACTTGGAAAGACAAGTGTTTTCTGAGGTGGCATTTGTGTTTGGGGACCGCTGATGTAGACCATTGGTTCTCAAATGGGGGTACGCGTACCCCTGGGGGTACTTGAAGGTATGCCAAGGGGTACGTGAGATTTTTTTTTAATATTCTAAAAATAGCAACAATTCAAAAATCCTTTATAAATATATTTATTGAAAAATAGCAGCAATTCAAAAATCATTTATAAATATATTTATTGAAAAATAGCAACAATTCAAAAATCCTTTATAAATATATTTATTGAAAAATAGCAGCAATTCAAAAATCATTTATAAATATATTTATTGAAAAATAGCAGCAATTCAAAAATCATTTATAAATATATTTATTGAAAAATAGCAATTCAAAAATCATTTATAAATATATTTATTGAAAAATAGCAACAATTCAAAAATCCTTTATAAATATATTTATTGAAAAATAGCAGCCATTCAAAAATCATTTATGAATATATTTATTGAATAATACTTCAACAAAATATGAATGTAAATTCATAAACTGTGAAAAGAAATGCAACAATGCAATATTCAGTGTTGACAGCTAGATTTTTTGTGGACATGTTCCATAAATATCGATGTTAAAGATTTCTGTTTTTGTGAAGAAATGTTAAGAATTAAGTTCATGAATCCAGATGAATCTTTATTACAATCCCCAAAGAGGGCACTTTAAGTTGATGATTACTTCTGTGTGTAGAAATCGTTATTTATAATTGAATCACTTGTACAAGTTTGTAGTTATTTTTATATATATTTTTTCCAAATAGTTCAAGAAAGACCACTACAAATGAGCAATATTTTGCACTGTTATACAATTTGATAAATCAGAAACTGATGACATAGTGCTGTATTTTACTTTATCTCTTTTTTTCAACCAAAAATTATTTGCTCTGATTAGGGGGTACATGAATTAAAAAAATGTTGACGGGGTACATCGCTGAAAAAAGGTTGAGAACCACTGATGTAGACCATGCACAAGGAAGTGTTTGAAATGTAGAAGAAAAAAAAAATCACAATATGACCTCCTCTTGAGCTTATTAGTAACAATTTTACCTGGCTATAATAACGGGACTTGTCATGTCCCGTGTTTCCCTGATGCGGCCTCAATTCTTACAGTTCCCAGACACACACTCTTGACGGAAACATTGAGACAGCTGCCATTACAACCAGAGGAAGTGAACTAGAAAGAAACTATTGTCTGCAGCTGTGTGTTCGCTCGCGTCCATTAAAGTTCCCAGCCTGATTCTTCCACACCAAACTCATCCAAGCATGCATTTGCTTTAAGCACTTTGAACAGAGAAGTGTCCATCCTAATTGTTTTTTTTTTTTTAATGTATAATTACAGGCTACTTCTCTGACACTCAGCATTAAAGGCCTACTGAAACCCACTACTACCGACCACGCAGTCTGATAGTTTATATATCAATGATGAAATATTAACATTGCAACACATGCCAATACGGCCGGTTTAGTTTACTAAATTGCAATTTTAAATTTCCCGCGGAGTTTCTTGTTGAAAACGTCGCGGAATGATGACGCGTGTGCGTGACGTCACGGACTGTCAGGACATATTAGCCCAGCACCACTTGCGGCTAAAAGTCGTCTCTTTTCATCGTGCAATTAAACAGTATTCTGGACATCTGTGTTGCTGAATCTTTTGCAATTTGTTCAATTAATAATGGAGAAGTCAAAGTAGAAAGATGGAGGTGGGAAGCTTTTAGCCTTTAGCCACACAAACACACGGTGATTCCTTGTTTAAAATTCCCGTAGGTGAAGCTTTACTATGGATCAGAGCGGTCAAGCGAACATGGTTCCCGACCACTTGTCAAACGGCAGGTTTCCGTGAGAAAATTGTGGTAAAAAGTCCCCTCTTACCGGAGATCTGTGGAGTTTGCGCCGTCCCTGTATCTGCGGTGACTTCCCTCAGACACTGGCCTCAAGACACCCGTGGACAAACCCCTCCAACTATCAGGTACTATTTAATCTCACTAAAACACTAGCAACACAATAGAAAGATAAGGGATTTCCCAGAATTATCCTAGTAAATGTGTCTAAAAACATCTGAATCCGTCCCAATGCAATCGCCTTTTTTTTTTTTAACTTTTTTTTTTTTTCTAGTCCTTCGCTATCAATATCATCATCCACAAATCTTTCATCCTCGCTCAAATTAATGGGGAAATTGTCGTTTTCTCGGGCCGAATAGCTCTTGCTGCTGGAGGCTCACATCGTAAACAATGTGAGGACGTGAGGAGCCCTCACACTTGTTAAGTCATCGTCTGCGACTTCCGGTAAAGGCAAGGCTTTTTTATCAGCACCAAATTTGCAAACTTTATTGTCGATGTTCTCTACTAAATCCTTTCAGCAAAAATATGGCAATATCGCTAAATGATCAAGTATGACACATAGAATGGACCTGCTATCCCCAATTAAATAAGAAAATCTCATTTCAGTAGGCCTTTAAAGGTCCATTCTATGTGTCATACTTGATCATTTCGCGATATTGCCATATTTTTGCTGAAAGGATTTAGTAGAGAACATCCACGATAAAGTTCGCAACTGGAGAAAAGCCCTGCCTCTACCGGAAGTCGCAGAAGATGACGTCACATGTTGATGGCTCCTCATATATTCACATTGATTTTAATGGGAGACTCCAAGAAAAACAGCTCTTCGGACCAAGAAAACGACAATTTCCCCATTAATTTGCGCGAGGATGAAAGATTCGTGTTTGAGGATATTGATAGCGACGGACTAGAAAAAAAATAAAAATAAAAAAAACGTGATTGCAATCGCGTTGCATTGAGACGGATTCATATGTTTTTAGAGACATTTACTAGGATAATTCTGGGAAATCCCTTATCTTTCTATTGTGTTGCTAGTGTTTTAGTGAGTTTAACTGTACCTGATAGTCGGAGGTGTACGTCCACGGCCGGGTGTTGACGCCCAGTGTCTCGGGGAAGTCGACGGCAGCTGTACGGGAAGCACAAGCTCAGCTAAAATCCGATAAGTGGCGACTTTTTAACCAATTTTCTCACCGAAACCTGCTGGTTGACAAGTGGTCGGGATCCATGTCCGCTGTGATCCATAGTAAAGTTTCAACTCCGTGAATTTTAAACAAGGAATCACCATGTGTTTGTGTGGCTAAAGGCTAAAGCTTCCCAACTCCATCTTTCCATACAGAGTCTCGGAAAACTGGCGTGCACAAGCGATCCCTCAGAAAGCTGGCGTGCACATCACTTGTGCACGCCAGCTTTCCGAGACTCTTATTTTGTTAGCGCAGGCAGCATGAAGCAGGGCTTTTATTGTGAAGATAGGAAATGTGCAGTCGGCCTTGAGAGTTTTGACGGAAGGAACGGCGCGAAAGTCTGTTGAAATAAAAAGTGTTTCCCGCCTTCCTCTCTGTCATTTTTTCATAATAATGAACTGGCAGCAGCCAGCGTCATCTCACAAGACCCTCGGGTGCCGTGAATGTCAATCAAGCAAGGTACGGAATTTGCCGCCAATGTTTTTCTTGTAAAGTGTATGGAAGCTGGATGAATTAGATGCCAAAAACCAACCACTTTCATGTGGTATTGAACAGAAAGGATAACTTTTTTTCTCCTCCATTTGAAAATGTGGGCGTTATCATCATTACTGTCTGATTCCAATCAATGCAAGTCATCAGAATCAGGTAATACACCAAGTTATATTCTTGTCTTTGTGAAAGAAAGACATCTATATGTGTTACACGTGCTTGTATTATCATTAAACACATTTAACTTGTTTACAAAAATGTCTCTTTCATAAATAAATAAATATAAATGATATATATAAATGAGGTAGATCCCCTCGAGTTGGTCAATTGAAAAGTAGCTCGCCTGCAGAAAAAGTGTGGGCACCCCTGCTGTAGTGTTTTATTCCCTTCCTAGAATGTGTATCAGAGCCCCCCCATCCTCCCTCCTCCTGGACATAATACCACACCTCCTCCCCTTCCATCTGTGATGTGAGGGGATTACGGGTGGACGGCAGCCCGTCAGAGGCTCATCCCGCACAGGCGGCAGTTGTTCGCGGCGCAGGGGCGTCGACGATGGCAAACTAATAACGTCTTCTTTTTTTTTTTATCACCGCGGGCCCCTTCGGAGGATCTCCGCACCGAGGCACACCGAGCAGGGGGCGCTGGGGGGGACAAAGACGGGGACGCGAACGCACCCTCCGCCTCGCTCTCGGCTGCACAAGCAACGGGACCGACGGCGGTTGTGACGTTCCTCCGGGCTCTTTCGGCTGGACCGTGAACGAACGCCTCATGACATGTTCGAGTAAGTCGAAAAAAATGCGTTACGACCCCCCCCCCCCCGGGATATTTTTGTCTACACGGCGGCCGTGATGCGTTCAAGGGACTCCCGGTCGATCAGCGGTCATCCGGTCACCGTCCCCCCCGCCCCGCACATCCATCATCCATCCGTTCCAGCATGAAACGAATCGATCGATTCCTCCCAGCTCTGTTTTTTTTTTTTTTATTTGATTACCGTATGTTATCCTCCTAATAATCATCCTGCGTGAAACATTTGCTCGTAGCCAAATTAGCCTCTGTGCTAGCTCGCCGGCTGCTGTTGACATTACAAGGATGAGTGACGTCAACGTATGACGTCACAACTTGGCGATAATGATGGTGATTTTTTGGGGGCAATGTGGATTTAATTTAACGATACTGTTGGGAGGCAAAGGCTGACACATTCTAGTTTAATAGATTTTAAGCCCATTACATAGCCCTGTGTTTGCATACTATCCATCCATCCATTTTTTACCGCTTATTCCCTTTCGGGGTCGCGGGGGGCGCTGGCGCCTATCTCAGCTACAATCGGGCGGAAGGCAGGGTACACCCTGGACAAGTCGCCACCTCATCGCAGGGCCGTTTGCATACTATATCAATCAATCAATCAATCAATGTATTTTATTTCGGCAATCTTCACATAAAACAAAGAACAACAACAAGAAAAGAGAAAAAAACAAACAAAAAAAACAAACAAAAAAAAAACACTCATTTGAGCAATGATTGAGCCGAAAGGGTGTAGGTTGAAGCAACGCTTATATAAACCTACCCCATCACAACAAGAACAAGGCTCAAAATATATAAAATCCAAAGTAATGTAATGCCTCCTGATGAACATTTTGTTTGCTCATACCGAATTTTGGGGCTGCACGATTTTGAGAATCGCGATCTTTCTTTTCAAAACTAAAATTAGATGTGCAATATTTATATTTTATACATATAAATGCATAAAAGTGCAAAACTAGGAGTGAAGGAAAACATGTTCTCTTAGACCAGGGGTGTCCAAACATTTTTCTACTGAGGGCCGCACACTGAAAAATCAAAGCAAGCGGTGGCCATTTTGTTATGTTTTTATTTAAAAAACCAATACAATATACCGTATTTCCTTGAATTTCCGCAGGACATATAGTATGCGCCTGCCTTGAATTACTGCCGGGTCAAACTCGCTTCCCAAAATAATTAGCGCATGCTTAGTATTACCGCCTGGTCAAACTCGTGACGCTTCCCCTGTCATCATTTTCAAAATGGAGAAGGCTGATTTCATTACCGGTAATTTGAAATTGCATAAAGGTAAGAAGATTAAGAGCTATTCAGTAGGATTTAAGGTCCAAGCTTACATCACACTCAAATTTTTACTGCATGCCCTTGGTAAGTGCGGGAGTGAGAAGAGGTTTTAAAATAATTAGCGCATGCTTACTTTTACTCCATGCCTTTGGTAAGCGCGGAAGTGAGAAGAGGTTTTAAATTAATTAGCTCTTCTGTGGCAATTCAATGAAATACGGTATGTGTACAAATATACATTTAGGCCTCCACTCAGGCTTGATCCCAGGGACCCCAAAGGATTTTGGTCAAAAATGTTTTAAAATGTGTCGTTATTTTGTATTATTGTTATTCAAGGTTTAAATCGCTAGATCAACATTAGGTCTATCTTTCAATATAACGTTTTTAAATATTTAACTTGTACGCCCTTTTTGTCAAAGAAAACCTTGTTTTGTTATGGGGGGGAAAAAAAACACAAAATATGCAATAGCTTCCCCCAATAGAATTTTAAAGTGGAATATTTGAGATTATAGAACAATTGGAGCCTTAAAAATGTCAACACATAACACCATTGATTTAAATTTATTATTATTTTTAGCAATGACACACAAAAAAATTGCACTACAATTATTGGGGATCCAAAAGGGTCCTACTAATTAAAAATAAAACACTTTTTTTTTTTTGCTGTTCACTTTAAACACAATCGTCTTGAGATCAACTTCAGATCCATCCGTCAATTATAACTTTTTTTTGTTTTTGTTTTTTGTTTGTTCTTATTAGGCCCTTCTTTAGAAAAAAAAAAACGTTGTTTTTTATATGGCAAACACAAAATATGCAAAATTTTCCCCAAAAAATATCTCAAAGTGGAATATTTAATGTGATATTGATTTTGATATATATATTTTTTTTTAAGGAAATAACAGCCTGCATGGCAGCTTTGTGTCATTAGAGTAAACATTGCAAAATTTTCTTGTCACATTTGTTTACTCTTTTATACCACTTTTTCGTTTTTTTATTTTTTTAATCATATTTTTCGAATGTGCTTAGGGCTGTTAAAAAATTACCCGCAGGCCCCATATCAACTTTAGATCCATCTGTCAATTATAACTTTTATTGTTGTTTTAGTTTTTTGTTTGTTCTTATTAGGCCCTTCTTTAAAAAAAAAGAACAACATAGTTTTTTATATGGCAAACACAAAATATGCAAAATTTTCCCCCCCAAAATATCTCAAAGTGGAATATTTAACGTGACATTGATTTTGATTAATTATAATTTTTTTAAATAACAGCCTGCATGGCATCTTTGTGTCATTAGAGTAAACATTGCAACATGTTCTTGTCACATTTGTTTACTCTTTTATACCACTTTTTCTGTTTTTTATTTTTTTAATCGTATTTTTAGAATGTGCTTAGGGCCGTTAAAAAATTACCCCGCACTTTGGACACCCCTGTTTTAGACTGTCAAGCAACATATTCTTGTCTCAAGGTCCCACACATTATGCAATAATCTACTTTCAAATATATTTGTCTTTATGTAGACAAACTCAGAGCTTTTGTCTACATCATGCTCTTAAACTCAGCAAATAAGCGATGAAAACTATAGTGTTTATGATGTCACCATTTAGAGGGATATAAACTAAAATTTCTCTGTACTGTACAAGTGTTTACCATAGCACTGCAATTGGAAGGTTAATAACGTTGTTATACCAAACAAATAAAGAAACAAAAAAATTAAATGGACTCTCATTCTGTCTCTTTCTGACCGTCTCTCCGGGTCGCGCTGTTTTGTGGACGGTCTTATTTACATGCGTCTTCTCCCAATCAGCCGTTTTGTACTTCTAGTGCTTCCATATGGATATAACAGATATGAGTTAGAACTGTACACTACTTTGGATTAGATATGGCAACAGCGGAGGGTGCATGTGAGAGCCAGTCTGCCCCACAACAAGAGGATAGGGAAAAAGAAGCTTATTGACTGCCATACTACAACGGCCAAACCACGTCAAGCACTTTGGATACATTTCTACCATGGTTGGGGATTTTCACTGATGTCACAAATTGACACTAAAATTGTTTTATAAATATCTCTGCAATGCCTCCACAATGTGATTTTACATTTTTGGGTCTTATGCAGACCCAAAATACACAACGACAGGCACCAATGGGTAAGACAAGTTGAATTTGCGTCATCAGCGTTCTTGTTCTGTAACCCTGTACACTGTTTGTCTAATCTTGAACAGGTTTGTGCTGAAAACAAAGTTTCGTTGTACTTGTGCAATGACAATTAAGACCTATTCTTTATAGGTGCCTTTTTATTTATTATTTTATTTACAGACATCATTTTATATTACATAATTTTTTCATTTGTTAACATCAGTCTGTTCTGCAAAAAGGTCATCCCTAGAAGCATAGAGCTCAAAATGTAACAAATTTAATAGATATATGGAAGCGGTACGTAGCCGAGAGCTGGTGTTAATAGTGGCGACCGCAGCAAGCGTAAAGCCACATGTCAGAGCCTGAAAAATGTCACTCAAATGCCAGTGACAAAACCCTCTTATCGCACTATTTAAAACCTCAATGTCGATTTGATGACGATTAATTGTAAGGGACAAGCGGTATACAATTGGATGGATGGATTATTGTGCAGCCCTATCGAGTAACTAAATATAAACAGTATTTTGCTGCTATTTGGGCTATAAATGTGCAGAGATGTCTGCCAACCATCAGTGGCCTTTATCGCTTACTTCTCAGACAATGTTCACATGCTGCAAAAGATCAGAGAGGAATTAATGGCAAAATATGACGTTTTACTAAGGAAATGGTTTGGTATGTGAGAGGACCTTGTGGTGGTTATAAAACAGTCCTTGCAGTGACTCTGGGTTAAATAATCTCACACGTCTGGCGGCGTTATCACTTAGAAGAGTTTCAGCTGATAAAACTCTTTAACTCCAGTCTGCTGCTCGTGCAGTAGTTCACCAAATCTTGCTGCTACGTGTGTTGATGTCAAATATGAAGCCTCTGCAGCCTCCTCTTCATAGTTTGCTCTTTGTGCGTATGAAAAATTAACACCTTTTTATTTTTTTTGGTCTTGTCTACAGCACCGCCAGTAATTCCCCACGCAGCACTCCGGGCAGCTCACCCTCCCTGCGGCGCCGGGTATTGGGGGGCGGCCGGGCCAGCGAAAGCGAGGGCGGCGGGGAGAAGAGTGGCGGCGGAGGTGGCGGCTCCGACAGCCCCCTGCCCTCCGTGCCATCTGCGTCATCCCTCACGTCCGCCTACCCGCTCGCTTCCAGGCATTTCCGGAGCAATGCCAAGGTAACTGCCATCGCCGAAAGTCCTCAGCTGTCTAATCGTATTCAAGATTCATGATTGTTTATTGTCATATGCACAGTTAAACAGACAGTTTGCTGTACAATGAACATCTTACTTTGCTAGTCCATCCTTCAAGAAGTCACACGGTACTTAGCTAAAATAAGAATACAAATTGTTACAGTTTAGCAGTTTGAAATAACCATCCATCCATCCATCTTCTTCCGCTTATCCAAGGTCGGGTCGCGGGGGCAACAGCCTAAGCAGAGAAACCCAGACTTCCCTCTCCCCAGCCACTTCGTCTAGCTCTTCCCGGGGGATCCCGAGGCGTTCCCAGGCCAGCCGGGAGACATAGTCTTCCCAACGTGTCCTGGGTCTTCCCCGTGGACTCCTACCGGTTGGACGTGCCCTAAACACCTCCCTAGGGAGGCGTTCGGGTGGCATCCGGACCAGATGCCCGAACCACCTCATCTGGCTCCTCTCGATGTGAAGGAGCAGCGGCTTTACTTTGAGTTCCTCCCGGATGGCAGAGCTTCTCACCCTATCTCTAAGGGAGAGACCCGCCACCCGGCGGAGGAAACTCATTTCGGCCGCTTGTACCCGTGATCTTATCCTTTCGGTCATGACCCAAAGCTCATGACCATAGGTGAGGATGGGAACGTAGATCGACCGGTAAATTGAGAGCTTTGCCTTCCGGCTCAGCTCCTTATTCACCACAATCATCACAGTTCATCACAGTTTGAAAATAACGTATAACAAAAAATATAAGCTATATACAAGGCACAGTGAGTAACATAACATTATTGCACATTCTGACTCACAGTCAACAGTGTAAAAAAGGAGGTGACATTGGGTCACAGCAGCAGTTTAAAGTGTCTTTAGTGATCAAAGGTGAAAAGTGTCTACAGTGATGGTTCATAGCTGTCTTTTGTTCAAAAGACAAGAGTAAAAACGGGGGGGGGGTGGGAGTTAGCATTCATAAGCCTGATGGCCTGTGGGTAGAAACTGTTTGTCAGTCTCGTAGTCCTGGCTTTCAGTCTCCTGTATGGTCTGCCTGACGGTAGGAGGCTGAAGAGACTGTGCTCGGGGTGTGTACTGTCCTTAATGATGTTGTGTGCTCTCCTTGTGGCCCTGGTAGAGTACATGTCCTGTAGTGGGGGGGGGGGGGCTGCTCCTGATATGTACTGAGCCGTTTTAATCACTCGCCGGAGTGCCTTCCTGTCCTCAGCAGCGCAGTTTCCATACCAGACCGTGATTGAGCTGGTAAGGACACCCTCAAACTGTACTTCTATAGAAGTTGCTGAGAATTTTAAAGTTAAAGTACCAATGATTGTCACACACACACACACGAGGTGTGGCCAAATTATTCTCTGCATTTGACCCATCACCCTTGATCACCCCCCTGGGAGATAATGGGTCCCATTTTTATTGTCTTTGGTATGACTCGGCCGGGGTTTGAACCCACAACCTACTGATGTCAGGGCGAACACTCTAACCATTAGGCCACTGAGTAGGTTAAGTTTTGGGTGGCATGCCAGTACAGTCGCTGCTTGGCTTTCTTTATTGTTTGTTGGGTGTTGTGAGCCCAGGTGAGGTCTTAGCTGATGTGGGTCCTGAGGAATTTAAAGGTTTTCACCCTGTCCACCTCTGTCTCCTCTATATACAGAGGTGTGTACTGTGCATTCCTTCTCCGTGGGTCAATAATCATTTCCTTGGTCTTGTCAGTGTTCAAGGAGAGATTATTATCCTGACACCAGGCCAGCAGTTCCACTTCCTCCCTTCTGTACGCTGCCTCAGCTCCCCCGGTGATCAGTCAGACGACCGTAGTATCAAATGGAAGACAAATGCATCCGTACATCATAGTGCACTTAAAGCCGCTTGTTAAAATGTTCTTTCAAGAAGAATAAACAACATGGACTCCAAAACATGTCTGCGAAATACACCAGAACCTTTGACATATCTACGCACGTTTGTACTATTTATATGTTGGGGTAATACGTTGCTGTTGCACACACATTTTTAAGGGGATCTGCACTTTGTTTAGAATGTTGCCTATTATTCACAATACTGATGTAAGACAAGAACACATATGTTTTTCTTTTTTTTTTTTGTAATCTGAATCGTAAAATATGTTAAGTGAGATGTGGTTAACAATGCAGCTAATGGGAGTACCCTATTCCTCACATAAAGCCCTCTAAAAAAACATCCAAAAAGCGCCAACCATACTCCATTCACTTGTCGTGACCTGAACATTAACCAAGTATTAACGATATTGTTATTATAAGCGCTAACACAGACAAATTACTTTTAGTTGCGACATTATCACAGAGCGCTAACTAGCTTATGCTGCTATATTGCCATATTGAGCTGCTGCATCGCCTCAGAGTTGGTGAAAGGTAATTCTAGATTATAAATCATGCCTCTCATCTGGATAGTAGAAGGTTGTGGGCATAAACCCTCAAGTTGGTCAACTTTGACATTCAACTAAGACCCGGAGATGGCAAGAAAGACACAAAAAGGCGCTCGTTTGAAGCGCTTTATTTATTTTAACCCTTTGTGAAGATTATGATTAATTTTTCATCTAAACGGGAAGATATAAACATCCCATCAATCAGCAGTTGGCGCTTTTTTAAAATGTTGTCATTAAATTAATAAACCTTATTGAAGATGTACATGTTTTTCTTTTTTATGCATTTTAAATCGTAAGTAAATGCTAGCAAAAGTCAGCTAACAATACATTTAAGGGGAGTTGCTTTATTCTGTCTATAAAGCGCTCTGAAAAAAACCTCCGTAAATATTTTATAAATACGCTTTAAGTATATATGTAGTAACATTCATAATTACATGTAGTATTTACATATTTTAATCATATTAAGCATATGACAGCGTTTTATTTTCACAGACGCATCACAGCCTTCACTTTCCCATCAATAACAACAACAACACTACTAATCACAACAAAGACTACTTTTCGGTCGGTAGAGTGGCCGTGTCAGCAACTCTATGATTTTTTTTAACAATTTATTTGTGTGATACAGCTGAAAATAAGTATTTGAACACCTGTCTATCAGCTAGAATTCTGACACTCAAAGACCTGTTAGTCCGCCTTTAAAAGTCCTCCTCCACTCCACTGTACTATCCTGAATCAGATGCACCTGTGTGAGGTCGTTAGCTGCATAAAGACACCTGTCCACCCCATACAATCAGTAAGACCCAAACATTCAGCATGGCTGAATGTTTGGGTCTTAGTCATGGCAAAGAGCTGTCCAAAGACACCAGAGACAAAACAGTACAACTCCACAAGGATGGAAAGGGCTCTGGAGAAATCGCCAAGCAGCTTGGTGAAAAAAGGTCCACTGTTAAAGCAATCATTAAAAAATGGAAGAAGCTAAACATGACGGTCAATCTCAATCGGAGTGGAGCCCCATGCAAGATATCACCTGGTGGGGTCTCAATGATGCTAAGAAAGGTGAGGAATCAGCCCAGGACTTGGTCAATGACCTGAAAAGAGCTGGAACCACTTTTTCCGTGGTCACTGTTGGTAATACACTAAGACGTCATGCTTTGAAATCATGCATGGCACGGATGTTAAGGCCCGTCTTAAGTTTGCCAATGACCATTTGGATGATCCAGAGGAGTCATGGGAGAAAGTTTTTTGTGGACAGATGAGACCAAAATTGACCTTTTTGGTCATAATTCCACTATGTGTGTTTGGAGGAAGAAGAATGATGCGTACCATCCCAAGAACACCATCCCTACTGTGAAGCATGGGGGTGGTAGCATCATGCTTTGGGGGTGTTTTTCTGCTCATGGGACAGGACGACTGTACTGTGTTACGGAGAGGATAACTGCAGCCATGTATTGTGAGATTTTGGCCAAAAACCTCCTTCCCTCAGTCAGATCATTGAAGATAAGTCGTGCTGGATCTTCCAACATGACAATGACCCAAAGCACACAGCCAGGAAAACCAAGAAGTGGCTTCGTAAGAACCATATCAAGGTTCTGGAGTGGCCTAGCCAGTCTCCAGACCTAAATCCAATTGAAAATCTATGGTGGGAGCTGAAAGTCCGTGTTACTCAGCGACAGCCCAGAAACCTGACTGATCTAGAGAAGATCTGTGTGGAGGAGTGGGCCAAAATCCCTCCTGCAGTCTGTGCAAACCTGGTGAGGAACTACAGCAAACGTTTGACCTCTGTAAATGCAAACAAAGGTTACTCTACCAAATATTAATGTTGGTGTTCAAATACTTATTTTCAGCTTTATCACACAAATAAATTGTTAAAAAAATCATAGATTGTGATTTCTGGATTTTTCTTTTTAGGTTATCTCTCACACAGTGGACATGCACTTACCGTGAACATTTCAGACACCTCCATGATTTCTAAGTGGGAGAACTTGCAAAATAGCAGGGTGTTCAAATACTTATTTTCTTCTCTATATATGTGTAAATATGTATATCTGTGTGTGTGTGTATATATCCGTATATATAAATGTATATATGTATTTATGTGTGTGTGTATGTATGTATATATATATATATATATATATATATATATGTGTGTATGTATATATATATATATATATACTTATACAGTATGTAGATGTGTGTGTATATGTGTGTACATGTATATACTGCATGTATATATACTATATATATATACAGGGGATGGCGTGGCACAGTGAAAGAGTGGCCATGCGCAACCCGAGGGTCCCTGGTTCAATCTCCACCTAGTACCAACCTCGTCAAGTCCGTTGTGTCCTGAGCAAGACATTTCACCCTTGCTCCTGATGGGTGCTGGTTAGCGCCTTGCATGGCAGCTCCCTCCATCAGTGTGTGAATGTGTGTGTGAATGGATGAATGTGGAAGTAGTGTCAAAGCGCTTTGAGTACCTTGAAAGGTAGAAAAGCGCTATACAAGTACAACCCTTTTATCATTTACTCATTTATATGTATATAGATTTATATTTCTGCATGTGCATGCGTGTTCTTGTGAACAATAGGCTAAAATTCCCCAAAAAGTGCAGTTTCCCTTTGAAGTACAAATGTTTTATCCACATGTAATTAATTTTGCTGCTGCTGTTGTTACAGAAAATGCAGAGCTGGTACAATGTAAGTATCCATAACCTCTTTTCTCAAACATTAACCTTACAGATATTTATGAGTATTTCCCTGACCTTTTCCTATCGACTGCCATTTGTCGGTTCTCCACGAGGGCTTGAAATGAGTTCTCATCCTCAGGTTCTCAGTCCCACTTACAAGCAGCGGAACGAGGACTTTCGTAAGATCTTCAAAAAGCTTCCCGACACGGAGCGACTCATTGTGGGTGAGTGTGAGGGGCGACTGTCAGGCCGCACGTTTTGGCTCGGGGAGGATTTGGCTTGTTGGACCGACTGAATGAAAGCCTCTGCGTGTGTCCGTCAGTCCGCTAACGGGTTGCCTCTTCCCGCAGATTACTCGTGCGCTCTCCAGAAGGACATCCTGCTTCAAGGACGCCTGTACCTGTCCGAGAACTGGCTTTGTTTCTACAGCAACATCTTCCGCTGGGAAACCACTGTAAGCAATTAGCGCATGCTTCTCATCACACGGGTCACTTTTGGTCCCGATGTCGGAAATCCTTGTTTGTAGATACAGGGCTTTGGTATGACTTAGACAAGCAATCAAGTGATGAATATCGTTTATAGCAAAAACTCATTCAGTATTTCATGTTTTGTACACTGTTTTTTCCGGACCATAGAGCACAGTGGTATATAAGCCGCACCCACAAAATTTTAGAAGGAAATAATTATTTTTCTATATATTAGCCGCAACGGACTATAAATTGCAGATATTTACATTGCGAATTGAGTTATTTACACATAAATGTTCTTCAGATCTTTATTTATATACCTTAGTTCAGTGGTTCTTAACCATGGTTCGATCGAACCCTAGGGGTTCGGTGAGTCGGCCTCAGGGGTTCGGTGGAGCTTCCTCTCAAGCCACACCCGACTCATCGTGTACATAAAAACTTTTCCCTATCGGCATATTAGGGATACGGCAACAGCAGAACCCCAACTGATTTGCAGGTGTGTAATTTGTTACGAGTTCATGCACTGTGTTGGTTTTGTTCTTTGAACAAGGTGATGTTCAAGCACGGTTGTGCACCAGTAAAAGATCATATAATTTTGTCTTGAATTTGAAAAACATTTTATTTTTCACCAAAGAAGGGTTCGGCACATATGAAACTGGTGGGGTTCAGTACCTCCAACAAGGTTAGGAACCACTGCCTTAGTGGTTTCCATACGGTGCTGTAACACAGCAGTAAAACGGCTGATCAAACAAAACAGAAGTCATCGTCATGGACCCTCTAGCTGCATATGCTAGCTCTCCAATCAGCTAAACAGACTCAATAACTCCACGGTGACGTTTTGGTGAATTTACTGAATATTTTGTGAATCTTAAAAGATACAAACAAAAAGAAATGTACTAACACAGACACTCGTAAACGTGTTTGATTACATTACAAAACGATAGCACATATAAAAATGCAAAAAAACACTCCTACAGACATCACACATGGGACGGTCCAGTAAGTAAGAATTGTTTTAGTTATATTGTAAACGTTACAAATGTTGCTCGGAGTTAAAGTTAAAGTAAAGTTAAAGTACCAATGATTGTCACACACACACTAGGTGTGGTGAAAAGTGTCCTCTGCATTTGACCCATTCCCTTGATCACCCCCTGGGAAGTGAGGGGAGCAGTGGGCAGTGTGAATCCTTTATGGTGATTTAACCCCCAATTCCAACCCTTGATGCTGAGTGCCAAGCAAGGAGTCAATGGGTCGCATTTTATAGTCTTTGGTATGACTCAGCCGGGGTTTGAACTCACAACCTACCGATCTCAGGGCGGACACTCTAACCACTTGGCCACAGAGTAGGTGATGAATGGGGTGATGAATGAAGAATCCATACAAGTGGGAACGATATAGACGGGTAGAAGACGGAAGAGGACTTTTACTTTTGGTTGAAAGCTCAGTCTAAACAAAAGGGCACTCCAGCACCTGCAGTAAGGGAACTTGCCCAAAGGATGTTGCCATAGCACAAACAAAAACATACCTATTCAGTGTATTTGCTTTGTTTTTGTTTTTTTGCATTATGTCCGTCAGCGTAGAAAAATTCATAAATTAGCTGCACCGTTTTCTAAGCCACAGGTTTCAAAGCTTAGGGAAAAAAATAGTGGCTTATAGTTCGGAATTTACACTACATTGTCAACTACTACTACATGTTCTAATCATCAAATGAACTGCAAAAACCTTCTGAGTCTTTAATTGATCTCATGAAGTCAATAAACTTTTGCAGCAGTTTCTCATTCATTGAGGTGCACCTAGACACTGAAGTGGAGCTACACCTGCATATTAAACTTGGGTTTCATGCGTAACGCCACCTTCCACTGCACGACTAACTTGTCAGTCGATAAGTAGCACACTTTAAACTTTGGACGGAAGAGTAGAAAACCGAGCAAAAGGCATAAAGTAAATATATGCCCAAGAGGTTAATTAAGAAAATGTCCGGCCTTTGTGTGGACGTGTCCTCTGCAAGTCTGTGCTGGTGTTTGCAGATCACCATCCTGCTGAAAGACGTTACCTCTATGACCAAGGAAAAGACTGCCAAGCTCATCCCAAATGCCATCCAGATCAGCACAGACAATGAGAAGGTCCGCCTGGAGCACATTGTACTTTTCCTTGTCACCTGTGCATTCACACACACACAAACTTTGCCAACCTTCTCCTTAATGTTTGCCGTGTTAAATGGCTGACTCCATTTACTGAACAAAAATTTACCGTTTCTGTCACCACCTTGCTGTTCCATTTCAACTCTCAGCACTTCTTCACGTCTTTCGGAGCACGGGATCGCAGCTTCATGATGATCTTCCGTCTCTGGCAGAACGCACTGATGGACAAGGTACGGTAGTCGTGTTAAAAACCGCCGGTGGTCGTGTTATAAAGCCTCGTTGCATTATAACTGTATACTTTGTGCTCGTCCCCTCTGTGCAGTCCTTGTCCCCCAAAGAGTTGTGGCACATTGTGCACCAGTGTTACGGCACGGAGCTCGGCCTCACCAGCGAAGACGACGACTACGTCTCCCCAACGGCCGAACACATGAACGGTCTACTGTGAGTGCTCTGTCCTCTAAACTTCTACTCAGAGAGCCACTTTTTCACCACGAAGAGTACGGATAAATTATTTTAGTTTTCTTCGACAACCATAACAAATCAAATTGGGAGGAATTGCAAATAATGGACTTCCCCATAGAAAGCTTTAATTTTTTATTTTTCGGGAATTTCGTCTATCCTTCACAATCCTTTGTGTATTTTAACTCGTAAATAAACATTAGCAAAAGTCAACTAACAATGGAGTTAATTGGAGTCGCCCTATTCCGCCTATAAAGCCCTCTAAAAAACATCCACAGGCCTCCACCAACATTTTATATACACGCTGTAAGTATATATGTAATGCAGTAACATTCATAATTAGGGCTGCAACAATTAGTCGACATTGTTGACAATAGTGGTGACGTCTTCACTCCTGTTTTTCCAGTCGGAAGTGGGTCACTCACTAAAACATCACCAGTGATAACATGTAAAGTGTGAGGATATTTCCTCTTATACTTATTAAAAACATGAATACCGTGCTCCTTTTTCCAAAGCAGACCTTGTTTTTATGGCAGTACATCTGGAAGTGAGCATTTAAAAAGCGGAGACATGTCGGACATTTGGAGGGAAGATGCGGACACAGACCTGGTAAGAGTGTTAACTTTTACATCGCTAGCTAGCTAACAAGAGTGAGACGAAGTTGTGTGAAAAATAACTAACTTTCATTTTAGCCAAAGTCAGCTAAGTAAACTTTGTCGACATCAATTCAAGTATGTTTTACAGCAGCATATATTTGCAATGCCGGAAAAAAATCCAAACACACACAGACAGAAAGTCAAGTCAAGTCAGCTTTATTTGTCAATTTCTTTACATGTAAAGACATACAAAGGAATCAAAATTTTGTTTCTCACTTTCCCATGCGTAGACAAAAAGAAAAGAAAACACAACAGTAAAGTGCAACCTGAATATGTCTACCTACTAAAGTGACAATATATATAGTTCCTGTTGTTTTTAAATAGGATATGGCTGTAAACAATGAGTGTTTCATCAGTAGTGCAAATACTTGTGATATAGCAGCAGATGTGTGCAATTTTGAATAGTAATTTTTTCTGTGGGTCATGGAGTTTAGAGTTCAGGTTGTTCCGGGGAGGGGGATTTCAAAGTCCTGACAGCCTGTTGGATCGGGCTGAGGAATGAGGGGGTGGCGCGGGGGGGTCAGCAGCCTAACAGCCTGGTGGTGAAAGCTGTTGGTGAGTCTGGTGGTGCGAGAGCGGAGGCTCTTGTATCTTCTTCCAGAGGGAAGGAGGCTGAACAGGTTGTCTTGCTGACATTCAGCAAGAGATTGTTGTCCCTGCACCACGTGGTCAGGAGGTCCACCTCTTTCCTGTAGTGAGTCTCGTCGCCCTTGGTGACGATACCTACCAGAGTTGTGTCGTCCGCAAACTTAACGAGGTGGTTGGAGCTGTAGGTTGGTGTGCAGTCATGTATCAGTAGAGTGAAGAGCAGAGGACTGAGCACACAGCCTTGTGGGGCCCCTGTGCTCAGGGTGATGGTGCTTGAGGTGTTGTTACCAACATGTACTGCTTGTGGCCTCTGACTAAGGAGGGTCGAGCAGCCAATTGCAGAGTGAGATGCTGAGGCCCAGTTTGCCAAGTTTGCAGGAGAGTTGTTGTGGTATTATGGTGTTGAATGCTGAACTGAAATCTATGAACAGCATTCTCACATATGAGTGTTTCTGATCCAGGTGGGTGAGGGCTGGGTGGAGGGCAGAGCAGATTGCATCCTCTGTAGATCGTCTGGCTCGGTATGCAAACTGGAAGGGGTCCAAGGTGGGGGGGAGGATGGATTTGATATGTGACATGACCAACCGTTCTAAGCTTTTCATGATGATGGATGTCAGTGCCACAGGACGGTAGTCGTTAAACTTGACGGGGATGATGTCTTTGGCACAGGTATGATAGTGGCGGTTTTGAAGCATGTGGGGACAATGGCTTGCTTCAGGGAGGTGTTAAAGATGTCTGCAAAGACGTCCTTCAAAGGCCCCAATGCGAAAGGTATCAAAATATTAAACATAAAAACTGTTAAATACCCAACATTTTAAGAATTAATCAAATATATAATTGTACACATTGAGTCCATTAGGGTGCTAAAACTGCCAAAAGTTAATTAATAGTTAATATAACAGTGTGCAGCTTTTTAAACATCACATTTTCTTTTTGAGGAAATTAGATTTTTTGTTTTGTTTGTTTTCATTGCTGCTATTTCAACTGTTTTTTTTAAAAATACATAAACAACGTTAATTGTTTTTTTTACCCCTTTGTCTTTATTAGTCATGTAACAGCTGAATGAGCAGCACAGTTACAGTGTAATTAAATATTTATGATTTAATTAGTCATCTTAGTTGTGCGTAAGCACATATCTAAAATAACTTGAACTGCATTTAAAACACAATGGAAAAATTTAAGCTGTGAAATATGTGTAGCCTTCATCTGTTAGACGACTAATTAAGATAATCGTTGACTAATTGACTATCAAATAATCGTCAGTTGCAGCCCTATTAATAATAATGTGTAATATTTCCGTATGTTCCACATTTCAAGCATACGGTGGCGCATTAATTTTGTAAATGCATTATAATGTTCGCTTTTCCTTCCACAACACTACTAATCGTGGCAGACTTTGTCAGAGACAACAAACTTGGAGGAGATGCAGTCATGCATATGTCATTATAGCAGCATAAGCTAGTTAGCCCTCTGTGATCACGGTGTCGCAAAAAGTAGTTCCTTGATGTTGGCGCTTGTAATAACAATATCGCTAATACTTTGTTAATATTCAGGGCACAACATGTAAATAGAGAATTGTTGACGTTTTTTGCATGTTTCTTTTAGGAGGTTTTATAAGTGCATGAAAAAGAATAACACGTGTTCTTGTCTTACATAAGGATTCTGAATGATAGGCTAATTAAAAAAAAAAGGTGCAGTTACCCTTTAAAAATACCTTTTTTGATACTCTAAAACAGGGTTGTCCGAACTACGTCCCGTAGGCCAAACGTAATAAATCGGCCCTGCGAGACTTGAGTTTAAATAAGGAATCTTACCCACAGGGAGATTGCATTAATTTTGGCAATCTGAAAATTTTCATGCTGCTATTGGTCACCATTTAAAGGACGACACAATAAATTCAGGTCAATGACCTTTAATTATGCTCTGGTTGGAAGTGTGCGCATCATTTACTTTTATAACCCATCGCAAACAACCTTCCCTAGTCATGGTGCTAAAAAATGAAAATAAAAATCCAACCAAGACAAAATGTCTACAAACATGGTCACACATAACACAACCTTCTCACTGAACTTGATGCACATTTTAAAAAAAAACGTCCATGCACCATATACAATTACAAACGATCACCCATTTAAATCCATTACAATGCATGATGGGGAAATGCATAACCCTCTCCACACTTATCCATGTTTGGCGCATTTGAGCTCATTGATTACAAAACTTCAAGGGGGTCGTCACGGAAGTAAACAAGGTAGAAATCAAACTTTCACAAAGTCTTAACATCTAATAATATTAGTAATATATTCATTATATCAGGGGTGGTCAATACGTTGATCGCGAGCTACCGGTCGATCTCGGAGGGTGTGTCAGTCGATCTCAAGCCAGGCATTAAAAAAATACACATAAAAATGAGCAATCATCAATCTTCACCAAGACTTCACTTTCGTCAGTTGTTTGACATTCTCGGCACCCGAGGATCTTGTGAGATGACGCTGGCTGCAGCGAGCTCATTATTAAGAAAAAAATCACTTACAGGGCGGAGAGAAACACTTTATTTCAACAGACTCTTGGGCCGTACCTGCTGTCAAAACTCTAAAGACCGACTGCAGAGTTCCTGTCTTCACCATGAAAGACCTGTTTCATCCTGCCTGTGCTAACAAAATAAGAGTCTCAGAAAACTAGCAAGCTACGGAGTTTGATGCCAATGTATTTCTCCTCCGCCCTCAGCGACCGCTCCCTCTCCTCGCTCGCCCACACACTCACTGACTGACGTCACTCACCTGCTCTCAACACATTAAAAGGCCACACACACATATGCTACTCTCATAAAAAAGTGTTTAAAAACGAATATGCAAGTCGGACAAATGAGATGCCAAATCCAACCACTTTCATGTGGTATTGGACAGAAAGGAGGACTTATTTTCTCCTCCATTTGAAAATGCGGACGTTATCAACACCACTGTCTGATTCCAATCAATGCAAGTCATCAGAATCAGGTAATACACCAACTTATATTCTTGTCTTCATGAAAGAAAGGAATCTATATATGTTAAACATGCTTGTATTATCATTAAACACATTTAACTTGTTTACAAAAATGTCCCTTTCATAAATAAATAAATATAAATTATAAATATGAATGAGGTAGATCTCCTCTACTTGGTCTATTGAAAAGTAGCTTGCCTGCAGAAAAAGTGTGAGCACCCCTGCATGATATCAATATAATACGTAAGCGACCCCCAAATCAAAATGTTTGGACACCCCTGCTCTAAACATCTATACTATACAGGTATTGAAACACATTTTATAATGAGTTTGACACACTAAGAAAGAGTTGAAGGCACGTAGTGCACACTATCGTACTTACAAATTGTGTCGTTTAGCAAAATCATGTCTTGCAGCTGGCGAATGATGAGTGAATTGACTTGTGAGACAGTGCCCTCTTTCTATTCAAGTTAAAAAAAACGAGTTAGTTACCATTCAAAGTAGAGAAAATAAGTCTGCATATATTTGGGCTCCACTGTACACCAAAACTGTACTGCTTGTGGTGGAAATAGTTTCTCAATATACCATGGTGCAATACACCCACCTGTGTTTTTTTTTTCTTGTCAATGCATAATTTTCTAATGATACTCTTAGCGGGTGTGTGGGTTTCATTTTTGCCTCCCCTCTTCGTCCTTTCAGGCCAGGAGAAGAGTCCGTGTCCGTCACAGATCTTCTGGACTTGAGCTCGGTGTCGGCACCCTCCTCCGGCAGCTCGCCTCCACCCTTGGTGCCCTGCAGTCAGGCCGGCTCTCCTTCGGCTGCCACCGCCGTCAGCTGCTCTCCCCCGTCCTCGGCTACCTGCTTGCCTATTGAAGTACCCTCCTCATCGGGACGCAGGCTCAGCTCGGAACCCCTGGATCCCAGCCCGACCAGCTCCCATGGCTCACTTCCGTCTGCCGCTGCTCTTGCCAACACCTCTTCTTCCTTTGTAAGTGTTTTTTTGTGACATCAATGAAGAATATTAAGGCCCAATTTAGGAAGATGATATTATCCATCCATCCATCCATCATCTTCCGCTTATCCGAGGTCGGGTCGCGGGGGCAGCAGCCTAAGCAGGGAAGCCCAGACTTCCCTCTCCCCAGCCACTTTGTCTAGCTCTTCCCGGGGGATCCCGAGGCGTTCCCAGGCCAGCCGGGAGACATAGTCTTCCCAACGTGTCCTGGGTCTTCCCCGTGGCCTCCTGCCGACTGGACGTGCCCTAAACACCTCCCTAGGGAGGCGTTCGGGTGGCATCCTGACCAGATGCCCGAGCCACCTCATCTGGCTCCTCTCGATGTGGAGAAGCAGCGGCTTTACTTTGAGTTCCTCCCGGATGGCAGAGCTTCTCACCCTATCTCTAAGGGAGAGCCCCGCCACACGGCGGAGGAAACTCATTTCGGCCGCTTGTACCCGTGATCTTATCCTTTCGGTCATGACCCAAAGCTCATGACCATAGGTGAGGATGGGAACGTAGATCGACCGGTAAATTGAGAGCTTTGCCTTCCGGCTCAGCTCCTTCTTCCCCACAACGGATCGATACAACGTTCGCATTACTGAAGACGCCGCACCGATCCGCCTGTCGATCCCACGATCCACTCTTCCCCCACTCGTGAACAAGACTCCTAGGTACTTGAACTCCTCCACTTGGGGCAGGGTCTCCTCCCCAACCCGGAGATGGCACTCCACCCTTTTCCGGGCGAGAACCATGGACTCGGACTTGGAGGTGCTGATTCTCATTCCGGTCGCTTCACACTCGGCTGCGAACCGATCCAGTGAGAGCTGAAGATCCCGATGAAATTAATTATATTTATATAGTGCTTTTCTCTACTGACTCAAAGCACTTTACATAGTGAAACCTATTATCTAAGTTACATTTAAACAAGTGTGGCTGGCACTGGCAGCAAGTGGGTCAAGTGTCTCTCCCAAGACCAAAACGGCAGAGACTCGAATGGTGGAAGCGGGGATCAAACCTGGATGCCTCTATCAACCGAGCCACGCCACCCCACAGAGATCCAAAGCTCCAAGATTCAAACATCACGCGGTAAACAAACGCGTGTACTATTAGTGGGCATGTTGCGTGCGATTTACTAAGACTGCATGTGCAATTGAAAAGTAGTGCAAACTGCTTTATTTAAATGATGATTATGGGTGTAGTACTATACTTTGGAGACGCTTTACTGCACTTTCATGTTTTGCTCTTACCTCTGGCGTTTTGCTATGTTTTCAAACATGCAAGAGACATCTACCACTTTTTATGGGTATTTTAGAGACAGTCCTGCAGTGCATTCACAATAAAATTGCTTTTGGGTTTGTTTACAGCTGAAAGTGCTTTCATTGGAGAGAAGCTCTCCGTACTCCTCTAAAGACGCAGAAAAATGCACACCTAAAGGGGAACTGCACTTTTTTTGAAAGACACAACGACGGATGTATTTATTTTTTGATTAATTCTAAATATTAAAGGCCTACTGAAACCCACTACTACCGACTACGCAGTCTGATAGTTTATATATCGATGATGAAATATTAACATTGCAACACATGCCCATACGGCCGGTTTAGTTTACTAAATTGCAATTTTAAATTTCCCGCGGAGTTTCTTGTTGAAAACGTCGCGGAATGATGACGCGTGTTTGGTTGGAGAGGACATATTAGCCCAGCACCATTTACGGCTAAAAGTCGTCTCTTTTCATCGCATAATTACACAGTAATTTGGACATCTGTGTTGCTGAATCTTTTGCAATTTGTTCAATTAATAATGGAGACTATAAAGAAGAATACTGTTGATGGAAAGCGGTGGATTGCAGCTGCCTTTAGCAACCGAAACACAGCCGGTGTTTCTTTGTTTGTTGTGAAGCTTTAACACAGAGCGGTCAAGCGAACATGTTTCTCTACGTCAACCAGCAGGTTTTTGGATGGGAAAATTGTGATATTAAGTCGGCTCTTACCGGAGACTTGAGTGGATTATGTGACCTCCTGCAGCTGTCAAAAAAGCAGCTGTGATCTTGGCTCCTCCATTGGCTTCTCTCAGAGACACTGGCGTTCACCCCAGCCCTCCGACTTTCAGGTATTACTTTATAATCTCAATAAAACACTATTAACACAATAAGCAGATAAGGGATTTTTCAGAATTATCCTAGTAAATGTGTCTAATAACATCTAAATCACTCACACTGCCTTCGCCTGGAGCCGTCGCCTTTTCTTTTCTTTTTATATTTTTTTTAGTGCTTCACTCTAACTTTCCTCATTGACAAATCTTTCATCCTTGCTCAAATTAATGGGGAACTTGTCGCTTTCTCGGTCCGAATTGCATTTGCTGCTGGTGGCTATGATTATAAACAATGTGAGGATGAGAGGAGCCCTACAACCCGTGACGTCACGCGCACATCGTCTGCTACTTCCGGTACAGGCATGGCTTTTTTATTAGCGACCAAAAGTTGCGAACTTTATCGTCAATGTTCTCTACTAAATCCTTTCAGCAAAAATATGGCAATATCACGAAATGATCAAGTATGACTCATAGAATGGACCTGCTATCCCCGTTTAAAGAAGAAAATCTAATTTCTGTAGGCCTTTAAATATCAGCTTTGTTCTGTACATGCGGCATTAAAAGCACACACTCTTCAAGTTTATGTGTGCGCTCCTCTTAAGGTCACATGACCATTAGCTGATTTGTCCCCCACTCTTTTGCCACCACATCAGAACCTAGAGGAGGGCGGGGACAGCCTGTCTGAATCGGCCAATCAAATGCTGCCCTTGCCCAGCCTGAGAAACCTCTCGTCTTTGGACATCACCAATGACGAGGACCTGCCCACGGACCCGAGCAACTCGTCCGACACACAGGAAGAGGGTAAGGCGACGCACACCGCACGGTCCATTGTAGTCATTGCATAAGCAGCCAAGTCAAAGGAACTTCCTCACAAACTTGTCCGATACATTTAGGTGAAGTGGAGTCCTTCTGCGCCAACCTGAGCGGGCGGCTGAACATCAACGCTGCCGTGCGGATGAGTGTGGACAGGCTCCACGACCTGCTCTTCTCTGCCGACACGCACTTCATCCGACACCTCTTCTCCCAGCGACACTTCACCGGTACGTACTCGTGCACTCGCGAGATAGCTCACGTTTCTTCTTCAGACTACTGTAGCAATGGAGGTTGGAGGAAGTTGGACACTAACAAGTGAGAACCGTACCACCACGGTTGAGGTAATGGCTAGCGTTATTGGATAGATGGACGGATGGATCTTTATTGTTATTGCAAAAGTACTACGAAAGTGTTATTTTCAACACAAACCTGTTCAAGATTGGAGACACATTTTACAGGGTTACAGAACACTCTACTGTGACGCCCCGTAAAAGGTGGGAAAAGAGGCCTGAGGGAAAATGAGTAAAAAATAAAATTTCAGACTGGGCTCCTGTTGAGGTGGGCCCAGTCTGGGGTGAGAAAAAAAATCCATAGCAAAGCACATATACATGTTATGACATACAGTTGGGGACTTGCAACGAAGGATGAGGGGGCGGGTATCCGGTCCGAATTTACTGAGATGTAACTGAAACAATACAAAAAGAATACCATTGTAAGTTAAAGGCCTACTGAAACCCACTACTACCGACCACGCAGTCTGATAGTTTATTTATCAATGATGAAATATTAACATTGCAACACATGCCAATACAGCTGGTTTAGTATACTAAATTACAATTTTAAATTTCCCGCAAAGTTTCTTGTTGAAAACGTTGCGGAATGATGACGCGTGCGCGTGACGTCTCGGGTTGGAGGGGACATATTAGCCAGCACCACTTGCGACTAAAAGTCGTATCTTTTCATCGCGCAATTACACAGTATTCTGGACATCTGTGTTGCTGAATCTTTTGCCATTTGTTCAATTAATAATGGAGAAGTCAAAGTAGAAAGATGGAGGTGGGAAGCTTTAGCCTTTGTCCACACAAACACACAGTGTTTTCTTGTTTAAAATTCCCGGAGGTGAAGCTTTACTATGGATCAAGGCGGTCAAGCGAACATGGATCCCGACCACTTGTCAACCGGCAGGTTTCGGTGAGAAAATTGTGGTAAAAAGTCGCCTCTTACCGGAGATTTGCGGAGCTTGCGCCGTCCATGCAGCTGCCGTGACTTCCCTCAGACACTGGCGTCAACACACCCGTGGACACACCCCTCAAACTATCAGGTACTATTTAACTCACTAAAACACTAGCAACACAATAGAAAAATAAGGGATTTCCCAGAATTATCCTAGTAAATGTGTCCAAAAACATCTGAATCGCTCTCAAAGCAATCGCCTTTTTTTATTTTTTAACTTTATTTTTAATTTTTTATTTTTTCTAGTCCTTCGCTATCAATATCCTCAGCCACAAATCTTTCATCCTAGCTCAAATTAATGGGGAAATTGCAGTTTTCTCGGTCCGAATAGCTCTTGCTGCTGGAGGCTCCCATTATAAACAATGTGAGGAGCCCTCACACTGGTGACGTCATCGTCTGCTACTTCCGGTAAAGGCAAGGCTTTTTTATTAGCGACCAAAAATTGCAAACTTTATCGTCGATGTTCTCTACTCAATCCGTTCAGCAAAAATATGGCACTATTGCGAAATGATCAAGTATGAAACATAGAATGGACCTGCTATCCCCGTTTAAATAAGAACATCTCTTAATACAAGCACAGGGACTTGTAAACATGCTAGCATTTTAGCTAAAGCTGCTAGCTTCATTACACTATGATAGCACGAAAAACCCTCCTACAGACATCACACATGGGACGGCTTAGTAAGTATAAACTGTTTTGGTTGTATTGTAAAACTTACAAATGTTGCTGAGTGATCCACGAAGAATCCTTTAAGTCAGAAAGGCTATGGACAGTTTTACTTCCTGTTCAAGGCATTAAAACAGGAAGTACATTTTCAACCCGCAACACCTGCAGTTGCCGAACTAATCCAAAAAATGGCTCCTTTGCACAAACAGTAACATGTCATTTCAGTGTTTCTGCTTGTGTTTAATGAAAACTGTTGAACACAAAACCTAATGGCCGTTGCCCAAAAAATTCCATAAATTAGCCGCAACGTTTTATAAGCCACAGGGTTCAAAGCGTAGAAAAAAATTTGCTGACAGTAGTTATGGTGATTACATATTCAAACACAGTGTTACTGTTCAAACTGTGGACAAAAATATA
>NC_084631.1:10996174-11021174 GCF_033978795.1 Nerophis ophidion | reverse complement strand
AGAGCGGAATGTAACTTTTGTTTGCAAAACAACAAATGTACGACGTGCACTGAGGTTGTCTATAGTGTGCGAGACAGGTTTTTATTTGTCAAACATAGACCTGGTGTAAAGTGGAGCTAATACATTTTACTACTAGCCGTGATGAATACTTAGATCCTTGAAAAAGTTTCTTACGTCCATTTTGCATCCGTTCATGTTCTTATTCTGCAGTGCTGCATGCTTCAAAGCTGCACACCTGCAGGGCCGCAAGCAAGGTCGAAGAAAAAATGTGAACTGGATTTTGAGTGATGTGGGCATTTTCTATTTGAACAAGTGGAATGGATTGGATACCGACGCAGTAAAGGGACTCTCTACCTTACATCTGTTGTGTCCCTTGCTCCTGATGGGTGCTGGTTAGCGCTTTGCATGGCAGCTCCCTCCATCAGTGTGTGAATGTGTGTGTGAATGGGTAAATGTGGAAGTAGTGTCAAAGCGCTTTGAGTACCTTGAAGGTAGAAAAGCGCTATACAAGTACAACCCATTTATTTATTTATTAATACAACATACTTTCAAGGGTCATTGATCTGATCTGATATATATATGTGTATATATGTATGTATATATATTTATGTATGTCTATGTATGTATATATATGTATGTATGTGTATTTATATATATATATATATGTATATATATATATATATATATGTATATATATATATATATATATGTATGTATATATATATATATGTGTGTATGTATATATATATATATATATATGTGTGTATGTATATATATATATATATACACATTCATACATACAATGCGTGTGTGCGTGTGTTTTCCATGTTTGTGTTGACTTCCATTTCCTTTAGTTGATAGTCGAGGGAATTATAATCTGAGTAAAGTGACATTTGTAATAAAATTAAAAAATTCTAAGAAAATGTCATTTATTTTTATCGTGGTCCTTAATTTCGATAGGTCATAAGATTTAAATATATTAGTTATATCGACCGATGTAAAACACTTATATCAGTATACAGTTTAAAGTCATATTGCACAGTCCTAATTTTTATTTCATACCATTTGTGGAATACTCATTAGATTCTATTTAGGACTACAGTGTCCCTCTTGTTGCCACAGAGACGCTGCATTACCTGCCTAACTATTTTGAAATAACAGGCAACCATCCATTGATCTACCAACAATGACAGTTTTTTAATCAAGCGATTAACTAGCTTATTGACATTGTAAGTGTTTGGCACGCTGACATCCTCTCCCTGCTTTTTCTCCCCCACGTCTAGACACTACACAAGAGCAGTGCTCAGGGCGAGTGTTACGTGGTGGACTCGGAGGTCATCACCTCGGGCATCCCGTACCAGGACTACTTCTACACCGTGCACAGATACTGCCTCACCGCCATCAGCAAGCACAAGAGTCGACTCAGGTGCGTTTCTTTGTCTTCCCCTTCCGACATACTTGCCAACCTTGAGACCTCCGATTTCGGGAGGTGGGGGGTGTGGTTAAGAGGGGAGGAGTATATTTATATTATTCATATATTATATTTATAACATATTATATATACCAGCGCCCCCCGCGACCCCGAAAGGGAATAAGCGGTAGAAAATGGATGGATGGATATATATTATAATATTTATTATTATCATTGTTTATTGTGAGCGAACTGTGGTGCTGAATTTCCCCCAGGGATCAATAAAGTACACTCTATTCTATTCTATATTTACCGCTAGATTCACCAAGTCAAGTATTTCTAACAATAAACCCACATAAGAAACCAAGAATTCGTCCTCGATTATTCTACAGTTATAAAGTCATTGGGCAGACACGCTCTTTATACATGTCACCCAGGTCCACATGGAGCTGGAGGGGGCGTGGCCTCCAGCTCCGTCTGAATTTCGGGAGATTTTCGGGATAAAATTTGTCCCGGGAGGTTTTCGGGAGAGGCGCTGAATTTCGGGAGTCTCACGGAAAATCCGGGAGGGTTGGCAAGTATGCCTTCCGATGTTGTGGCGTTTTTCCTACACAGACTTACTGGTAGACTGACCAGAGGACAATGTTTTTATTTTCTGTGCACTTGGGTAACAAGAAGGTGTTGTGATACAACTTTTTTTAATATTTGAGTGTGAATTTTGCCCACCTTACAATTTCATCCGATTCCCGGGGTGACGATTCAATTCAGAATCAATTGTCTATTATTTTGTGTAATGATTATGAAACTTTTTTAAAACAATAACAGGTTAGAAAAGCTCATTCTGGTTGCATGGAGATGAATGAAAAATGTATTTTAAAAAAAATAGATTCCTAAAAATATAGTGTAAAAATATTTTGTTGTCAATTTTTTGAAAGTATGAATTGATTTAGAATCGAGATGAATAAGATTCACAAGTCAGATGTGAATTAATTTTTTTGTGCACACCAATTGGCCGATACTAACCGTTTGGAGTGGACCTATTATGCAAAACCAGCTTTTCTTACCTTTTAGTCCGTGCTTTTGTGTATTTGGGATCTGCATAAGTCCTGAAAATGTCAAACCATGGAGGCATGGTGGAGATATTTATAAAACAATCTTGCATTTCATTGTGCTTTCCCCCCCAACTAGCCGTTATAAATTTACCCAAAAAGCTTTGCGTGAATTAGAAATTGTAGTCCGACGTTGTAGTCAATATGTCACATATTTTTCTCCAACATCTTGTTGAGGGGCAGACTGGCTCGTACATGCACATGCAGCTGTTGCCGTTTTTTAATACATCAATCAATCAATCAAAGTTTACTTATATAGCCCTAAATCACGAGTGTCTCAAAGGGCTGCACAAGCCACGACGACATCCTCGGCTCAGATCCCACATCAGGGCAAGAAAAAACTCAACACAATGGCATGACAATGAGAAACCTTGGAGGGGACCGCAGATGTGGGGACCCCCGCCCTTTACAAAATAGCGTATAGTTGTAACTTACCTTATTTTTCGGACTATTTTTCCATATGTTAGCCGCATCTGACTAGGTTGCAGATGTATATGTTGTGATATTAGTTATTTACGCAGAAATATTTTTTAAATGTGTATTTACATACCTTAATTGTTTCCTAATGGTGTTTGTAACACAGCAGTATAACGGCTGATCAAACAAAACACAAGTCATCGTCATGGACACACTCGCTGCGGAAGTTAGCTCTCCAATCAGCTAAACAGACTCAACAACTCCACAGTGACATTTTGGTGAATTTACTGAGGAATTTATGAAACCGAAACAATTAAAAAAGAATGCCAATGTAAGTTAATAATATTTACAAAGACACTCAAACATGTTAGCTTATTAGCTAAATCTAATGATGCTAAATTGATTACATTACAATTGCACATACAAATATGCATGACAAAACTCCAACAGACACCACACATGGGATGGTATAGTAAGTAAGAATTGTTTGTTATATTGGAAAATTACAAACTTTGCTTGAAATTTTCGAGTAGTAGTAACGCTATGGACTGCTAGAATACTGAACAGCACTTGTACTTTCAGTTGAAACTTTCTTTTAGACAGAAGGGCAGAGCAGCACATGCAGTGAGCGAACTCTTCCAAAAGGTGGCGCCATTGCACAAACAATCACACCATTTTTCAGTGTATCTGCTTGTTTTTGTTTTGTTTTTTTAGCTATTTTCCTTATGACCGTCACCGTAGAAAAATCCATAAACTAGCCGCACCGTTTTGTAAGCTGCATGGTTCAAAGCATAGGAAAAAAGTAGCATCTTATAGTCTGGAATTTACGGCATGCTATACCAAGACTAGGAACATTAGGATAATGCCAAAAAGACATGGAACAGCCGCTTTACATCGGGGGTGTCCAAATCTTTTGACTTGGGGGTCGTATTTGGCTAAAAACATTGCGTGCCTTTCTGTGTACTTATTATATTAATAAGATGGATGTATAATTAATATAATTGGATTTTAAGAGTATGTGAAAGTTTGACTCCTTCCTTGTTTAAAGTTTTCTAATCAATCAGAAATTTCAATCACCTAAAAAGCACCAAACATGGATAAGTGCGGTATAGCTCGGTTGGTAGAGCGGCCGTGCCAGCAACTTGAGGGTTGCAGGTTCGATCCCCGCTACCGCCATCCTAGTCACTGCCGTTGTGTCCTTGGGCAAGACACTTTGCCCACCTGCTCCCAGTGCCACCCACACTGGTTTAAATGTAACTTAGATATTGAGTTTCACTATGTAAAGCGCTTTGAATCACTAGAGAAAAAGCGCTATATAAGTATCATTCACAAGTGTGGAGAGAGTGTTTTGCATTTTTCCCCTCATGCGTTGTAATTAATTTCTATGGGTGTATATCAATATATCTACAATGTTCAGTGTTCAGGTTATGTGTGACCATTTGAACATTTATCTTAATTGCATTTATTTTTTTATTTTTTATGTACTGTTACTAGGGAAGGTTGTTTGGATTGTGTCATACAAGTAAATGCTGTGCTATAGCGCCTTGCATGGCAGCTCCCTCCATCAGTGTGTGAATATGTGTGTGAATGGGTAAATGTGGAAGTAGTGTCAAAGCGCTTTGAGTACCTTGAAGGTAGAAAAGCGCTATACAAGTACAACCCACTTATTTATTTATTAATACAACATACTTTCAAGGGTCATTGATCTGATTTACTCACATTGTCCACAAAATGGGAGCAAAAATGTAACATTCAGAAACCGCCTGGTATTTAAGATTAATTAGAAAGCACTCTGCAGCGCGATGCTTTATTGAACTCATGACGTCTCGTGGGACAAATTGAAAAGGCCCGCGGGCTGTAGTTTGAACACCCCTGCTTTACATCATTAGCAGAGTAAGTGGTTAGCAATGGCCTTATTTTGGTCACAAAGCAACCCTCTGGAATGTTGTAAACGTCTGTCTTCCAGAGTGTCCTCAGACATCTGCTATCGGAAGCAGCCGTGGAGTCTGGTCAAAGCGCTGATTGAGAAGAACACCTGGAGCGGCATCGAGGAGTACTACCGCCACATGGGTGAGTCGCAGGCCTGCCCTCACTGAACACACGCATCCTCGCCGCACATCTCTTGACGACCAAACCCGACCACTTCTATCCGCAGAGAGCGAGGTGTGCAAGCTGGAGACGCTGTTGCAGACCGAGGTCACCGTGGTGACCACCGGCGGCGCCACCAGTGCCGCCGAAACCGCCAGGTCCCCGCCGGCCCTGCGTCGACGTAAAAGGAACTGCTCCCGCCGGCAGGGAGAGCGGGAGAGAGATGGGGAAGGCATGGGCGCCTCAGACCGAGGCGACAGAGGAGTTGGTGATGACCGAGACCTCAGACAAGCTGGTCAGTGAGCGAGGAGGACACTTTTCTAAAGCTTTTACTGGAGACAAACTACGGCGAACTATTTTTCGCAGGTGCTCAGTATATGAAGCTGGGAGAGCGTGCTCGCGGTGGAGCACAGAACAGTATATCCACTATCCTGCTGATCGTCAGCTTCATGTAAGTCACCTTTTTTTTTCTCCTCCTGGCTCTCCTCTGCCTACTTTCTTCTTCTTTCTTTGAATGAGGCGTGTGTCTTATTTACCCAACAGGATAGCAGTGTTTTGATATAAAACAAGGACAGACAAAAACGCACCCCTCTTGTCCTCGTAAAGATCGCTTATGGCAGGGGTGTCAAACTCAAATACAGAGTGGGCCAAAATTTTGAACTGAACAAAGCTACGGGCCAAGGTTGAACAAATTAACCTTTTAATAGGGACATAAACAAGTTTTGCATTGAATATTGAACAAGCGAGACTTATATCACTTTATAGTGACATGCAAAATCGAGTTTCAAATAATACTAATAATTTAAAAATAGCAATGGCATATCAAATCAAATTTAAATAGAAATTGAAAGCCTCTTTTCTATTTGCAGCCTTTTCAGGTAAATATCAAAATAAACTTTTCCCACAGGCTAATAATATTTTTTTATATTGTAGCGTCCAGGAAGAGGTAGTACTGCAAGGGGTTCTGTGTATTTGTTCTGTTGTGTTTGTGTTGTGTTACAGTGCGGATGTTTTCCCGAAATTTGCTTGTCATTCTCGTTTAGTGTTGGTTCACAGTGTGGCGCATATTTGTAACAGTCTTAAAGTTGTTTATACGGCCACCCTCAGTGTGACCTGTATGGCTGTTGATCAAGCTTGCATTGCATTAGCGTGTGTGTGTGTAAACGCCACATATATCATGTGACTAGGCTGGCACGCTGTTTCTATGTAGAAAAAGCGGACGTGGCGAAAGGTTTTAGAGGACGCTTGAGGCAGTGCCTTTAAGGCACGCCCCCAATATTGTTGTCCAGGTGGGAATCGGGAGAAATTTAGGAGAATGGTTGCCCCCTGTGATTTTCGTGAGGGGCACTGAAATTTGGAAAATCGGTGGGGGGGGGGGTTCGCAAGTATGTGTATTAGCGGTGAATGCGGTGTTACAGCGACACCGCCGCTGTATAATACCGGCGGACCAGCTTTAATGTTTATTTGATATTGCCTCAAGGGCCAAATGAAAATACACGGCGGGCCAAATTTGGCCCGCGGGCCAGAGTTTGACACCCATGGCTTATGGCATCAAACCTTCCTTCACTAGAAAATTATTATGAAACAATATTGGTGTATGAATAATAAAATATGTCAAACACTTGGCAAGGAAGTAGGTTAAAGTCCCACTGAAACCCACTACTACCGACCACGCAGTCTGATAGTTTATACATCAATGATGAAATATTAACATTGCAACACATGCCAATACGGCCGGTTTAGTTGACTAAAATACAATATTAAATTTCCCGCGGAGTTTCTTGTTGAAAACATCGCGGAATGATGACGCGTGCGCGTGACGTCTCGGGTTGGAGGGGACATATTAGCCCAGCACCACACACGGCTAAAAGTAGTCTGTCTTCATCGCATAATTACACAGTAATTTGGACATCTGTGTTGCTGAATCTTTTGCAATTTGTTCAATTAATAATGGAGACTATAAAGAAGAATGCTGTTGGTGGAAAGCGGTGGATTGCAGCTGCCTTTAGCACCGAAACACAGCCTGTGTTTCTTTGTTTGTTGTGAAGCTTTAACACAGAGCGGTCAAGCAAACATGTTTCTCTACGTCAACCAGCAAGTTTTTGGATGGGAAAATTGTGATATTAAGTCGGCTCTTACCGGAGACTTCAGCGGATTATGCGACTTCCTACTGCAGTTCAAAAAGGCAGCTGTGATCTTGGCTCCTGCATTGGCTTCTCTGAGAGACACTGGCGTTCACCGCAGCCATCCGACTTTCAGGCATCACTTTACAATCTCACTAAAACACTATTAAAACAATAAGCAGATAAGGGATCTTCCAGAATTATCCTAGTAAATGTGTCTAATACATCTGAAATGGTCCCACTGCTGCCGCCTGGAGCCGTCGCTTTTTCTTTTTTTTGTTTTTTTGTGCTTCACTCTAACTTTCCTCATCCACGAATCTTTAATCCTCGCTCAAATTAATGGAGAAATTGTCGCTTTCTCGGTCCAAATCGCTCTCGCTGCTGGTGGCCATGATTGTAAACAATGTGAGGATGTGAGGAGCCCTACAATCAGTGACGTCACACGCACATCGTCTGCTACTTCCGGTAAAGGCAAGGTTTTTTATTAGCGACCAAAAGTTGCGAAATTTATCGTCGATGTTCTCTACTAAATCCTTTCAGCAAAAATATGGCAATATCGCAAAAATGATCAAGTATGACACATAGAATGGACCTGCTATCCTCATTTAAATAAGAAAATCTCATATCAGTAGGCCTCTAAGGTAATATACTGGCTTTGAAAAATACCTGTATTTATATTTTTCATGGACATTATGGCGCGGCCTGGTAACATTGCTGGTAATATGAACCGAGGCGCATGTGAGTCAACACACACACAAAGCAGTTACAAGCGTAAACAGTGTGGAGACAGAAGAGGGAAAATGGACCTATTTTGTCTTCAAAATTAACAACAAAGTTGAACCTTTAAAGGGGAACATTATCACAATTTCTGAATGGTTAAAACCAATAAAAATCAGTTCCCAGTGGCTTATTTTATTTTTTGAAGTTTTTCTCAAAATTTTACCCATCACGCAACATCCCGAAAAACGGCTTCAAAGTGCCTGATTTACACCATCGCTATATCCACCCGTCTATTGTCCTGCGACGTCACTGCGTGAAGCCACCAAAAACAAACATGGCGGATAGCACAGATAGGTGTAGCATAGTAGCTCGGATTCAGACTCGGATTTCAGCTCCGTAAGCGATTCAACAGATTACGCATGTATTGAAACGGATAGTTGGAGTATGGAGGCAGGTACCGAAAACGAAATTAAATAAGAAACAGAAGATTTTGAGCCATACCACGACAGACAGCGGCACGGGAGGAAGCGCGGACGAATTCGGAGATCGCCTTCCAACCAACGATTTGTATGTGTTTGTTTGACACCAAATGTGGGTGGAGGGAACGGCTGGATGCAAATAGAGCTACAAATGAGGCATGATGATGCAATATGTACATACAGCTAGCCTAAATAGCATGTTAGCATCAATTAGCTTGCAGTCATGCCGTGACGAAATATGTCTGATTAGCACTCCACATAAGTCAATAACATCAACAAAACTCACCTTTGTGATTTCGTTGACTTTATTGTTGGAAATGCATCTGCTTTGAGTGTCGCAGGATATCCACACATTCTTGCCATCTCTGTGCCATCTCTGTCGTAGCATAGCTGTCGTCGGTAAAGTGTGCAGAATAAACGAGGGACTTTCGCATCTTTTGACCACGTCCGACAGGCGAGCAATTGAAAGGCGTTTAAATCGCCAAATTCACCCTTTTAGAGTTTGGAAATAGGTTAAAAAACATATGGTCTTTTTTCGCACCATCAAGGTATATATTGACGCTTACATAGGTCTGGTGATAATGTTCCCCTTTAAGAGCGGTGTTTCAAAAATATAGTTAACCAGAGGCTAACATCCGTCCACGGTGTTTTAGCTACTTCTAAATTGCCAATTCTCGCCTCCATGGCGGCAAATAAACTTGCTGTCTTTCATTTGAGGAATAGCTAAAAATGCTTCACTCCACACCATAGGAAGATACATTAGCTAACCGCGAACAGAAAGCTAGCAATCCTGAATGTAAACAGTTGGGTTTATCTATCCAAATATTGATTGTAATGAGACCAAGTACAAGAGCTATATATGTAGTCAATACAAGTGATTTTGTTATTGTTTATAAAGTCAGGAAATATGTCCCTGGACACAGAAGAACTCAAAATATTTCCAATGTATGTAACTACTAGATATTGGATTGTACCCGAATTTGTAGTATCAGCCAAAAGGTATTAAAGTATCAAAGAAGAGAAGAATAAGGGATTATTACATTTGAACAGAAGCGTAAATAGAACGTGTTAAAACAGAAAGTACGCAGATAGTATCAGTAAATGTACAAGTTGATTAATAATTTTGACAAAATAATAGAATGAGAAATGACACAATATGTTACTGCATATGTCAGCAGACAATTAAGTGCCTTTGTTTGCCTACTTACTACTATAAGACAATTTGTCTAATATGTTCAAACATTCTTCTTTGATTGCAATAAGAAACATATGTTTAAATTAACATCAGGAATTTCCCTTTTATTTGAAAATTCTTGAAATCCATTTTGCTACCAGTACCAAAATATTGGTATGGGGACAACCCTACAAGAAAGCAATTTTTTCATGGATTGTTGTGTGCCGGCTTCTTTCTGCGTGTTGCTATGGTTCTGCTTTGTAAACGCTCAGCCTCATGATGCCATTCTTATGTTCTCTTTCTCCTTTTGCAACACGTTCTACATGTGTGTAGGATCTGTATCAGGTACTGTACAACACTCCTACTTCCTCTGCCTGCAAGCACACACACACGCCACTATAAAACATCCTATTAAGTGTCACTGCTTCAGACCGCCACCTAAAAGCTGTGATATTTCCCGTAACAAAGCCCCACTGTCATGTGACACAACCCAATATGTTTGTGACCCTCATGTGTCAGCCATCGCATTAAAAAAGCCCAGTTTCCACCAAGTACCTCACAAGTACACGCATTTGTTACCTGAAATACATCAGGCAAGGTTGTATTTTTGCCTCATTCCTGTGAGAATCCTGCGTGTGACCGAACCATTAAGGAGTAGGACTGTCCAGGACGAGCTGCAGTGTGCTCAAACAACCACCAAGCAGCATCTGTGAGAAGATAATACTTTATCATCTCTTTTGGATTTATCGGTTCGGTAATGCATTTTTTACTGACGCTTTGAGGGATGAGGCAAAAAGCAGTTATAGTCCTTTCCGCGTTGCCATATATATATATTTGTTTCACACAAACGATAATTCTAATGTTATGTGTAGCCTACATTAGCCGTCAACAGTTGGGACGCACTTTTTGAGCCCATAATTTGAGGAACCATGTGTCCTTTCAGTGGACAACACACACTCTTGTTTGCTCTACAGCAGTGGTTCTCAACCTTTTTTCAGTGATGTACCCCCTGTGAACATTTTTTTAATTCAAGTACCCTTTAATCAGAGCAAAGCATTTTTGGTTGAAAAAAAGAGATAAAGAAGTAAAATACAGTCATCAGTTTCTGATTTATTAAATTGTATAACAGTGCAAAACATTGCTAATTTGTAGTGTTCTTTCTTGAACTATTTGGGGAAAAAAGATATCAAAATAACTAAAAACTTGTTGAAAAATAAACAGGTGATTCAATTATGAATAAAGATTTCTACACATAAAAGTAATCATCAACTTAAAGTGCCCTCTTTGGGGATTGTAAAAGAGATCCATCTGGATTCATGAACTTAATTCTAAACATTTCTTCACAAAAAAATAAATCTTTAACATCAATATTTATGGAACATGTCCATAAAAAAGATCTAGCTGTCAAAACTGAATATTGCATTGTTGTATTTTTTTTCACAGTTTGTGAACTTAAATTCATATTTTGTTGAAGTATCATTCAATAAATATATTTATAAAGGATTTTTGAATTGTTGCTATTTTTAGAATATTTTAAAAAAATCTCACGTACCCCTTGGCATACCTTCAAGTACCCCCAGGGGTACACATACTCTCATTTGAGAACCACTGCTCTACAGGACTGCAATCTATTTGTGGGGGTTGGTTTCAGGAGGAGGAGGGTTGTCATTGTCTAATTTGCATAACTGGCCATGACGCCTTTGAGGATGCAGGATTTCCCTCGGATTGCCAACATACCTGTGGCAATGGGGGCTTGGTCAACATGACGTCATACAATTTGCATAAAAATAATCTGATATGATGCATATTTTATTCAAAAAAGCTAAAATATTTTATAAATACATTTAAAAACTAATCTGTGTTAATAATAATTAGTATTACCACTTGTTTTAATCGCTTTGCATTTTTGAATTGCTGCTGCTTGTTGTACAATGTACTTTGTTGAGAGTTTTTCAAGTTTCTAGAGACTTCTTCAAACCTTTTAGTGACTTTTTCTTTATTACAAAGGACTAGTAAGAAATCTAGCATCTCTTTCTGGTGTTATCGGACACTGTACTTGTGTTTTTATATATATAATCTGCTGCCTCTGCTCCACACAATGCTGTGTATTAGTTACATCATCACAACATCTGGTTTTTGCTCTATTTTCGGTGCAGCACTAATTAATATATATACTGTATTTTCCTGACTATGGGGCGTACCAGTATTTAACCCACACCCACAAAATTTCAGGTGTGGGGGAATAGTTTTCTATATATTAGACGCACCGGACTATAAGCCGCGGATAAATACGTTGTGAAATGAGTTATTTACACAGAGATTCTGTAAATGTATATTTACATACCTTAATTGTGTCTGTAACACGGCAAACAAAACATATGTCATCGTCATGGGCCCACCAGGTGCTTAAGATAGCTCTCCTATCAACTAAACACACTCAATAACTCCACGGTGATGTGTTGGTGAATTTCCTGAAGAATTTGTGAAACTGAAACAATACAAAAAGAATGGCATTGTAGGTTAATAATACGAACACAAACACTTGTAAACGTGTTAGCATATTAGCTAATGCTAATGACGCTAGCTTGATTTCATTACATGAAAACACTCCTACAGACATCCCACATGGGACGGTTCAGTAAGTAAGAATTGTTTCAGTCATATTGTATAACTCACAAACGTTGCTTGGCGTGATGAATGCAGAATCCATACGAGCAAGAACGCTATGGACGGCTCTAAAACGGAACGGCACTTGTACCTCCAGTTCAAAGTTTTAAACAACAGTGGGTTCCCTCCGGGTACTCCGGCTTCCTCCCACCTCCAAAGACATGCACCTGGGGATAAGTTGATTGGCAACACTAAATTGGCCCTAGTGTGTGAATGTGAGTGTGAATGTGGTCTGTCTATCTGTGTTGGCCCTGCGATGAGGTGGCGACTTGTCCAGGCTGTACCCCGCCTTCTGCCCGATTGTAGCTGAGATAGGCGCCAGCGCCCCCCCGCGACCCCGAAAGGGAATAAGCGGTAGAAAATGGATGGATGGATGGATGGAATTCACTTTCACCCAACAGCACCTGCAGTGAGCGTACATGTCCAAAAGATGGCGCCGTAGCAAAAACAGAATAACACACTAAGTGTCTTTGCATGTGTTTAATGAGAACTATTTCCATTATGGCTGTCAGCGAATAAAAATCTGTTTTATAAGCTGCAGGATTCAAAGTGCAGGAAAAAAAGTAGCGGCTTATAGTCCGCAATTTACAGTCGAACCCACCCCCCCAGTTTTATTACACTATATATTTATATGACTTAAATTTATTTTCATGTGAAAAAAAAGTCATTTTAGTTTACCATGACGGGGCGCCATGATCGATTACATGCAGGGCTAACCCTCGGATAGTTGTGAATGGTACCAAAAGGAGTTATCAATATCAAATCCCCTCTTGTAACCCTTCAGTGTGCAACAGTGGTAGCTAATAGGCAGAGCTAGACACCTCGCAGTGTGCTGATTGGTCACTTACTGAAAGAGTAAAAAAACGATGCCCTCCATTGTTGTCCTTTTGTTGACGGTGTGGGTTTCTTCCTCTCGGTTGAGTTGGTTGTGACCACGGTATGATGTCAGAACTACTTGCTGGAATCTTGGCCTTAAATGCTGTTGTGAAAGGTGTTGACACGTGTATGTGTTCTCAGTCTGGTGGTGCTGGTGGCGCTCAACATGCTGCTCTTCTACAAGCTTTACGCCCTGGAGCGAGCGGCCCATACACTGGAGACATGGCACTCCTACTCCCTAACAGACAGGTAAGCATCAGATACTACTAAACCTTGTGGTGGGGTCTAAAGCAATAGTTCTTAACCATAAGCGCCCCCTAGAGGACCACCAAAAAATATCTGTTTCTCAGTTGTGGTCCGTATGGGCCGCTCGGTACTCAGTTGTAATGCACTTTTCCACCACTTGTGGCAGTAATGACAATATCAAACAAACTGAAGAAATTATAGAGAATGTTTTAGCTGCAAAAATTAGGACTGATTAGGTTTGTTTTTTCATTTGGTCCTAAATTTGACAGTGTCTTGCGTATTTTGATTGATTGAAACTTTTATCAGTAGATTGCACAGTTCAGTACATATTCCGTACAATTGACCACTAAATAGTAACACCCCAAAAAGTTTTTCAACTTGTTTAAGTCGGGGTCCACGTTAATCAATTCATGGTACAAATATATACTATCAGCATAATACAGTCATCACACAGATTAATTATCATAGTATATACATTGAATTACTTACATTGTTTACAATCATATAGAGAGCACTGTTATATAAGCCGCACACACTTAATTTTAGGGAAAAATATTTTTCCATATACCGTATTTCCTTGAATTGCCACAGGGCATATAGTATGCGCCTGCCTTGAATTACTGCCGGGTCACACTCGCTTCCCAAAATAATTAGCGCATGCTTAGTATTACCGCCGGGGGCCAAACTCGTGACGTCACGAGTGACACTTCCCCTGTCATCATTTTCAAAATGGAGGAGGCTGATTTCAATACCGGTAATTTGAAATCGCATGAAGGGAAGAAGATTAAGAGCTATTCAGTAGTATTTAAGGTCCAAGCTTACATCACACTCAATTTTTTTACTGCATACCTTTGGTAAGTGCCGCAGTGAGATGAGGTTTTAAAATAATTAGCGCATGCTTACTTTTACCGCATGCCTTTGGTAAGCGCAGGAGTGAGAAGAGGTTTTAAATTAATTAGCGCCCCGGCGGCAATTCAAGGAAATACGGTATGTTGTGAAATTAGTTATTTACACAGACATTTTTGGGAAATGTTTATATACAAACCTTAATTGTTTCCAAACAGTGTCTGTAACACGGCAAATAAACAGCTGATCAAACATAACTGAAGTCATCGTCATGGGCCCGCTTGCTGCGGAAGCTAGCTCTCCAATCAGCTCAACAGACTCAATAGCTCCACAAGTAACGTTTTAGGTGAAATTACTGAGGAATTTGTGAAACTAAAACAACACAAAAAGAATGCCATTGTAAGTTAATAATACTAACACAGACACTCGTAAACGCTGCTAGCTGGATTACATTACAATAGTGTGTACAAATATGCATGAAAACTCTCCTATTGAAATCACACATGGGAGAATTGTTTTAGTTATATTGTAAAACTTACAAACGTAGACTGAACTTCTACTTCAAGTTGCAAGTAGAAGTGTGTTTGCTTTGTTTGTTGTTGTTTTTTAACTATTTGCTTTATGGCCGTAAATCCATTAATTAGCCACACCGTTTTATAACCCACAGGGTTCAAACTGTAGGAACAAAGTAACGACTTATATTCTGGAATGTACAGTATTTCTACTATCATTATTTATTATTATATTAGTTAGTATTTATTAATTTTAGCACTGCATAATTGTATGTCTATTCATGTTTCATCAGTTGTCATAACTCATGATCAGTCCCTCAAAGTAGACGCACACACCTGCAGATCACAGACTACAATGATGAGCAGCAACAAAAAGTTCAATATTTTGCGGTCCCATATAATGCGACCTTGACTCGGACTCGGGTTGGGATGTATAAAATAGTCAGGAAGTGTCATGAATACAAAGAATTATGGGTATTTGTTGTGTTGCGTTTATGTTGTGTTACTGTGAGGATGTTCTCCCGAAATGTGTTTGTCGTTCTTAATTGGTGTGGCTTCACAGCGTGGCGCATATTACTAAGAGTGTTAAAATTGTTTATATCACAACCATTAGTGTACTCTGTGTCACCCAGTATGCCTTGCAGTCGTGTGCGTGTTGCCGCGGAAGTCACACACAACATGATGCTGGACTGACAAGCAGATCGTGTGTGGTGTAGAAGGCGACAAAGCCATTGTATTTATAGCACGCACTAATATTTAATATCTGGGTGACTGCTGGCAGTCATTCGATAGAATAATAGCGTCTCATATTGACTTCTTCGCTTATGACACGGGTCTTAAATGGCTCTTTAAATGGCAAAGGATACCGATCCCAGAACCATGTATATCAAATGTCTCCGGATGGTTCAACCGCCACCCGCCCGGATCTAATTAAAATCTATATTTTCATCATGTCAACCAAAAATGCGCAATTACAAAAAAAAAAGTATATCCCAAAAAACATTCACTGGGTGCCATGCAGACTTTTTTTTCCAAGCCTTGAGCCCTCCCCCGCACTGATGATGTTACGTAACACCTGTGTTCAATCCACCGTAGCAAGTGTGACGTGAACGTCGTCCTATGTGTGGCGGAATTTGACGTGGTTTCTCCGCTTTCTCTTCCCCCCCGCCACCAGTCCTCTGCCGCAGACGGCAGGCGAGTGGGCTCAGGTGCTGCAGCTGCAGAGACAATTCCACCAGGCGCAGCTCAGCAAGTGGCAGCAGATCCTGCAGTCGTCCGTGGCTCTTCTTGACCAGGCGAGTGCTTCACCCTCCTTGGCGACATGCGTCAATGTATGGAAATCACTGTGCCCCAAATCAGGCATCCCACGATGAACATGACATGTACAAACCCCGTTTCCATATGAGTTGGGAAATTGTGTTTTAGATGTAAATATAAACGGAATACAATGATTTGCAAATCATTTTCAACCCATATTCAGTTGAATATGCTACAAAGACAATATATTTGATGCTCAAACTGATACCAATTTTTTTTTTTAAATAATCATTAACTTTAGAATTTGATGCCAGCAACACGTGACGAAGAAGTTGGGAAAGGTGGCAATAAATACTGATAAAGTTGAGGAATGCTCATCAAACACTTATATGGAACATCCCACAGGTGTCCAGGCTAATTGGGAATAGGTGGGTGCCATGATTGGGTATAAAAGCAGCTTCCATGAAATGCTAAGTAATTCACAAACAAGGATGGGGCGAGGGTCACCAATTTGTAAGCAAATTGTCGAACAGTTTTAGAACAACATTTCTCAACGAGCTATTGCAAGGAATTTAGGAATTTCACCATCTACGCTCCGTAGAATCATCAAAAAGTTCAGAGAATCTCGAGAAGTCACTGCACGTAAGCGATGATTTTACGGACTTTTGATCCCTCAGGCGGTACTGCATCAAAAACCGACATCATTGTGTAAAGGATATCACCACATGGGCTTAGTAACACTTCATAAAACCACTGTCAGTAACTACAGTTGGTCGCTACATCTGTAAGTGCAAGTTAAAATTCTACTATGCAAAGCCAAACCCCTTTATCAACAATATCCTGAAACGCCGCCGGCTTGGCTCACCTTAGACGGACTGATGCAAAGTGGAAAGGTGTTCTGTGGTCTGACGAGTCCACATTTCAAATTAAATTTGGAAACAGACGACGCGGTGTCCTCCGGAACATAGAGGGAAATAACCATCCGGATTGTTATAGGCACAAAGTTCAAAAGCCAGCATCTGTGATGGTATGGAGGGTGTATTAGTGCCCAAGGCATGGGTAACTTACACATCTGTGAAGGCACCATTAATGCTGAAAGGTCCATACAGGTTTTGGAGCAACATATGTTGTCATCTAAGCAACGTTATCATGGACGCCCCTGCTTATTTCAGCAAGACAAAATTACAACAGCGTGGCTTCGTAAAAAAAGAGTGTGGGTACTTTCCTGGTCCGCTTGCAGTCCAGTCCCGTCTCCCATGGAAAATGTGTGGCGCATTACGAAGCGTAAAATACGACAGCGGAGACCCCGGACTGTTGAACGACTGAAGCTCTACATAAAACAAGAATGGGAAAGAATTCCACTTTCAAAGCTTCAACAATTAGTTTCCTCAGTTCCCAAACGTTTATTGAGTGTTGTTAAAAGAAAAGGTGATGTAACACAGTGGTGAACATGTCCTTTCCCAACTACTTTGGCACGTGTTGCAGCCATGAAAAAAAAAAAAAAATTATGAGTTTGAACATCAAATATTTTGTCTTTGTAGTGCATTCAACTGAATATGGGTTGAAAAGGATTTGCAAATCCTTGTATTATGTTTATATTTACATCCAACACAATTTCCCAAATCATGTGGAAACGTGGTTTGTAATACAAAGTTTCATTTTATAATTGAACAAACTTTTAGCAGACACCATAAATGTAATATTACTAAGTTACTTACTGAGTCTGCTAAATATTTGACTTTTTACACACGTAACAATTAAATTTAACTTTGATTCAGAATTTGAGGTTGCCAATACGATTCAGGGACAATATACATTTTTTTTTAGAACGACCCGATCCGAAAAGATTGAGTGAGTTGAAATGGTTGTGGATTAGATATTAGATATTAGACACTGCAGGGAGTGTCATACACTATATTGCCAAACGTATATTTGGCCACCTGCTTTTACTCGCATATGAACTTGAAATGCCATCCCATGGAATTTACCAAAATGTGTTGTTATCCTGGAGCATTCAAAGTTCCTTTCATTGGAACTAAGGGGCCAAGCCCAACTCCTGAATGACAACCCCACGCCATAATTCCTCCTCCACCAAATTTTACACTTGGTACAATGCAGTCCGAAATGTAGCATTCTCCTGGCAACCTCCAAACCCAGACTCGTCCATCAGATTGCCAGATGGAAAAGCGGGACTCATTAGTCCAGAGAAAGCTTCTCCACTGCTCTACATACAGCCCAGTGGCGACATACTTTACACCACGCTTTGCATTGGACTTGGTGATGTATGCCTTTGTAGCAGCTGATCAGCCATGGAAACCCATTCCGTGAAGCTCTCTGCATACTGTACGTGGGCTAATTGGAAGGTCACATAAAGTATGGAGCTCTGTAGCAACTAACTGACTGTGCAGAAAGTCTTTGCACTATGCACTTCAGCTCAGAACAACAGCACACTTCCCCCCTTCACTATAACAGCGCTGTGCGCAACATCATGTCCTGTTCAAAAAAGTACCTCATGATGTACTTAAAACACAAATTTTATGCTTTGGCTTAAAATGTTGGTCAAAATTGTCCCAAAGATGTATTGCACCGATAAATGTGACCATTTTATTTGACACAAAAAGCACACACTCTATGGTGGTCAAATTAGTGTAAAAGGTGAAAAATACTGAAAAAATACTTTTAGTATTGTACTTGTTTACTCATTAGTAATGTGTATCTTTCTGTGTGGAGTTTGCATGTTCTCCCCGTGAATGCGTGGGTTCCCTCCGGGTACTCCGGCTTCCCCCCACTTCCAAAGACATGCACCTGGGGATAGGTAGATTGGCAACACTAAATTGGCCCTAGTGTGTGAATGTGAGTCTGAATGTTGTCTGTCTATCTGTGTTGGCCCTGCGATGAGGTGGCGACTTGTCCAGGGTGTACCCCGCCTTCCGCCCGATTGTAGCTGAGATAGGCGCCAGCACCCCCCGCGACCCCGAAAGGGAATAAGCGGTAGAAAATGGATGGATGGATAATGTATATCTCTAAATCAGGGGTCACCAACCTTTTTGAAACCAAGAGCTACTTCTTGGGTACTGATTAATGTGAAAGGCCACCAGTTTGATACACACTTTAATAAATTGCCAGAAATAGCCAATTTGCTCAATTTACCTTTAATAAATAAATCTATATATATATATATAAAAAATTGGTTTTTCTGTCTGTCATTCCGTCGTACAGTTTTTTTCCTTTTACGGAAGGTTTTTTGTAGAGAATAAATGATGAAAAAACACTTAATAGAACGGTTTAAAAGAGGAGAAAAAAGGAAAAAAAGGAAAATTTACATTTTAAACATAGTTCATCTTCAATTTTGACTTTTTAAAATTCAAAATTCAACTGAAAAAAAGAAGAGAAAAACTAGCCAATGCAAATCTTTTTGAACAAATTAAAAAAATAATTTATGAAACATCATTAGTAATTTTTCCTGATTAAGATTAATTTTACAATTTTGATGACATGTTTTAAATAGGTTAAAATCCAATCTGCTCTTTGTTAGAATATATAACAAATTGAACCAAGCTATATTTCTAACAAAGACAAATCATTATTTCTTCTAGATTTTCCAGAACAAAAATTTTAAAAGAAATTCACAAGACGTTTAAATAAGTATTAAATTTGATTCTAAAGATTTTCTAGCTTTGCCAGAATATTTTTTTTATTTATTTTAATCATAATAAGCTTGAAGAAATATTTCACAAATATTTTTTGTCGAAAAAACAGAAGCAAAAATGAAGAATTAAATCAAAATGTATTTATTATTCTTTACAACAAAAAAAATAAATAACTTGAACATTGACTTAAGTTGTCAGGAAAGAAGAGGAAGGAATTTAAAAGGCAAAAAGGTATATGTGTTTAAAAATCCTAAAAGCACATTTAAGGTTGTATTTTTTCTCTAAAATTGTCTTTCTGAAATAAATGAATCGATTTAATCAATTAAATTAATTTATTTAAACGAGTGAAGACCAAGTCTTTTGAATATTTTCTTGGATTTTCAAATTCTATTTGAGTTTTGTCTCTTTTAAAATTAAAAATGTCGAGCAAAGCAAGACCAGCTTGCTAGTAAATAAAAATGGTTTTAAAATAGAGGCAGCTCACTGGTAAGTGCTGCTATTTGAGCTATTTTTAGAACAGGCCAGCGGGCGACTCATCTGGTCCTTACGGGCTACCTGGTGCCCGCGGGCACAGCGTTGGTGACCCCTGCTCTATATAAATACTAGATAAATATTTGTGTTTTCAATTGAATGAATAATTGTGATTATTATTTTTGCCGTTTTATTGCGTGATTTTTATGTCTTCCAACTTCCTTTTTTTTTTTTTTGCCAGATGAAGCAGTCGCTCGAAAAACTGCACCAAGGCATCGCGGTCCCGGGAGTCCAGCAGGACCCGGACCCAATCCCGGAGACCCCAACGGATACCTGAGCCCCTACCCCGCTCCCATGGTACTGCCCCGCCCACTCTCACCGTTGCCAGGGAACAACAGAACATGACCCACAAGCACCCTCACCTGTTAGACTTGAAGCCACGCCCCCCGAGTGGTCAATCAGCAATAATCTTAGAGAGGGGCGGGGCCATATGAGCATGTCCTTTTTTGGATGCCACGTTTCAGCGAAGAAGGACGGCTCCGCCTCCTCCTCTTCCTCCTTTCAGACATACGCCTCCTCTTCCCAAGGCTGTTTTCTTGTTTTATATAATAATAATAATCGTAATAATGAAGAAGAAGTTAGTTATTGTGGACCACTTGCAGTATTTATTCTAACCTTTTGACCTGACGTCTCGTCCTCACTTGCTGTCAATCACGTTGGACCAAAAGGCGGAGCTGCTGGAGGACGACGCCCACAATACGGACTCTTCTTGAATGTTTGACGGGTGGAATATCCAAACAATGTTGGTGCGTGTGTGATCACAAGGAGTCCGCGTTACATTTCAGATGTTGCATTTTCTTAATGTTTGCCAAACTTGAAGGACCAACCGGAAAATTCCGTGACAGAAAAAAAAAAGGGAATGTATTTTCATCCTGTTACTTTGTTTTGTTTAGTTTTTTTTTTTTTTAAGAAAAAAATCTCAATATTTTTCCCTGTCTTTACAATCCCTTTGCCCCGCCCCCCATGTTGCTTGGTCACGCCCACTCCTGGCTCCCAATCACGTGGTCTCTTCACCCCCACCGCCCTCCTTGGTTTCACCTGCTTGCTGCGGCCCTGCTGTGCGCGGCCCAGCAACATGTCCGTGTTATTTATTATGAAGGGGCGGAGACTGTGACGTAGGGAAAGGGGGCGGAGTCCAGAATGTTAACTGTGAACACGTGATTGTGCACGCGGAGAGAAATGGGGGGGGAAAAAAAAAAAAAAACGTACAAAAAAAATGTCCTTGCTTGTCTTTTTGTGTTTGCTGAGGAGTCAACATCAGGAATTTAGCAGTGAAAAAAATTCGAAATATTTATAAATAAAGCAATATTTAATAATTTCAATGAAATAACATTTTTTTCTTCACTTGGTAATGATTTAAAATCTTCCCTTGGCGAGGTCATAACGTGTTATTTATTATTTCAATCAATTTTCTTAATACTAAATATTTTCTTCACTTTGTGAGCTAATCATTTATCAATTACACGCGTTGGATATGAAAAATTGGCGTGATGCAGTTTTTAATACAATTTCAATAAAATTAGCTCATACTATTTATTAATACACTATATTGCCAGAAGTATTTGGCCACCTGCCTTGACTCACATATGAACTTGAAGTGTCATCCCATTCCTAACCCATAGGGTTCAATATGATGTGGGTCCACCTTTTGCAGCTACTACAGCTTCAACTCTTCTGGGAAGGCTGTCCACAAGGTAGCGGAGTGTGTTTATAGGAGCTTTCCACCATTCTTCCAAAGTCACACGCTGATGTTGTCTCCGTTCTAATTCATCCCAAAGGTCTATAGGGTTCAGGTCAGGACTCTGTGCAGGCCAGTCAAGTTCATCCACACCAGACTCTGTCATCCATGTCTTTATGGACCTTTCTTTGTGCACTGGTGCACAGTCATGTTGGAAGAGGAAGGGGCCCACTCCAAACCATTCTCGGTGAGTCCTGACCCCCGTTCATGTTTATTCTGCACCTGTGTCACTATTCTAATGATGAAAGAACTGCACTTTTTGTTCATCTTTGCCTACCGTCTTTGCACCCCGGGGTCCTGCCGGCGACTGAGCTTGTGACACCCTCACTCAAATGTAGACTACACTGTTTGATGTTACCATGGCAACTTTATTCAAATGTCAACACAGTTCAGTTTCAGTTTATTTGGAACATGCATACGACACAATGTAACGCATCACACAATTCCAGTTGTTTCATTCCAGCACGTATGAAAAGCAGTAGGAAGAAGCAGAGCTTATTTAATCCTACACCTTTTTATACCGTAGCAATTTTATCCAATTTCCTTGTTCTCTGTGTGTTCTCTCTCTCTTTTTGCAAATGATGTATTCTAATTGATCTTTTTTCTGACAGTTAGTGAATGAAGCGCACATTTGTAGTTGTTTCTACACAATAACTCATGTTTGTGAAAAATAACACATTGTTCATGTCCATGTGAACATTAACACACTCGTGTGAAAATTAAAACGTGAAAAATGTGCGTGTTAATTTTCACATAAACAATGTGTGTTGATTTTCACATTACCGATGTGTGTGTTAATGTTCACATGGACGTGAAAAATGTGTTAATTTTCACATAAACAATGTGTAATAATTTTCACATTAACGATGTGTGTGTTAATGTTCACATGGACGTGAAAAATATGTGTTAATAAACAATGTGTGTGTTAATGTTCACATTAACGATGTGTGTTAATTTTCACATAAACAATGTGTGTGTTAATTTTCACATAAACAATGTGTGTGTTAATTTTCACATAAACAATGTGTTTGTTAATTTTCACGCTAACAATGTGTGTTAATTTTCACATAAACAATGTGTGTGTTAATTTTCACATAAACAATGTGTGTGTTAATTTTCACATAAACAATGTGTGTGTTAATTTTCACATAAACAATGTGTGTGTTAATTTTCACATAAACAATGTGTGTGTTAATTTTCACATAAACAATGTGTTTGTTAATTTTCACATAAACAACGTGTGTGTTAATTTTCACATAAACAATGTGTGTGTTAATTTTCACGCTAACAATGTGTGTTAGTTTTCACATAAACAATGTGTGTGTTAATGTTCACATGGACGTGAAAAATGTGTGTTAAATTTCCATAAACAATGTGTGTTAATTTTCACATAAACAATGTGTGTGTTAATTTTCACATAAATAATGTGTGTGTTAATTTTCACATAAACAATGTGTGTTAATTTTCACATAAACAATGTGTGTGTTAATGTTCACATGGACGTGAAAAATGTGTGTTAAATTTCCATAAACATTGTGTGTTAATTTTCACATAAACAATGTGTGTTAATTTTCACATAAACAATGTGTGTTAATTTTCACATAAACAATGTGTGTGTTAATTTTCACGCTAACAATGTGTGTTAGTTTTCACATAAACTGTGTGTGTTAATGTTCACATGGACGTGAAAAATGTGTGTTAAATTTCCATAAACAATGTGTGTTAATGTTCACATTAACGATGTGTGTTAATTTTCACATAAACAATGTGTGTTAATTTTCACATAAACAATGTGTATGTTAATTTTCACATAAACAATGTGTGTGTTAATTTTCACATAAACAATGTGTGTGTTAATTTTCACATAAACAATGTGTGTGTTAATTTTCACGTTAACAATGTGTGTTAATTTTCACATGGACATGAAAAATGTGTGTGTTCATTTTCACATAAACAATGTGTTAATTTTCACATTAACGATGTGTGTGTTAATTTTCACGTTAACAATGTGTGTGTTCATTTTCACATGGACATGAAAAATGTGTGTGTCCATTTTCACATAAACAATGTGTGTTAATTTTCACAATAACGATGTGTGTGTTAATTATCACATAAACGATGTGTTAATTTTCATATAAACATGAAAAATGTGCGTGTATGTGAAAAGGAACACACATTGTTTGTGTGAAAATGAACACATTGTTTATGTGAAAATGAACACGCTAATTGTTCATGTGAAAATTAACACACACATTGTTTATGTTTATGTGATAATTAACACACATTGTTTATGTAATAATTAACATACACTTTGTGAATGTGAAAATCAACACACACATTTTTCGTGTTTATGTGAAAATTAACACACATTTTTTATGTTTATGTGATAATTAACACACACATTTTTTATGTTTATGTGATAATTAACACACACATTTGTTTGTTTATGTGATAATTAACACACACATTGTTTATGTGAACATTAACACACATTGTTAATGTGAAAATTAACACACACATTATTTATGTGAAAATTAACACACACATCGTTAATGTGAAAATTAACACACACATTGTTGATGTGATAATTAACACACACACATTGTTTATGTGAAAATTAACACACATTTTTCATGTTTATGTGAAAATTAACACACATTGTTTATGTGAAAATTAACACACACATTATTCATGTGAAAATGAACACACACATTGTTAATGTGAAAATTAACACACTCATTGTTAATGTGAAGATGAACACATACATTGTTCATGTGAAAATTAACACACACATTGTTAATGTGAAAATTAACACACATTGTTAATGTGAAAATTAACACACATTGTTGATGTGAAAAATAACACACATTGTTTATGTGATAATTAACACACACATTGTTCTTGTGAAAATTTACACACACATTGTTCATGTTTATGTGAAAATTAACACACACATTGTTTATGTGATAATTAACACACCCATTTTTCATGTTGATGTGAAAATCAACACACTATTATTGTGAAAATTAACACACACACATTGTTAATGTGATAATTAACACACACACATTGTTTATGTGAAAATTAACACACATTTTTCATGTTTATGTGAAAATTAACACACATTGTTTATGTGAAAATTAACACACACATTAT